>NW_015113364.1:150032-160071 GCF_001443285.1 Poecilia latipinna
GCAATAAAATACAAAACCTCTGCCTTCTTTTGGTCAGTAAAACATTATTGTTTTCCAAACAAAGGGGGTTTTTTTTTTTTTTTTTTTTTTTTTTTTTGGTTTTCAGGAAGGCCAAAGAGAGAGGAGCCCCCTAATCAAATCAGGTGTTTTTTTTTTTCCTTTTTCGCTCAACTCCATTACGCAGCTTCTGCTTCCATAAATGAACCGAGACTCAGAGCTAAATGAAATGGAAAGGTTTTGATGCTGAAAAATTAAGACCTGGCTTTAATCGTGAGTTATCGGAGTTGGCGGCAAATCAATACAGAGAGAATGTGAACTTGTTCCTGCCCAGCCGTGAGTAGTCTCTGTGCTGTAAAGTCAGCTAAAAGACGCAGCGCTCTGCTGTGAATGTTCCAACATTTCACATACAGTGTTTGACTTTCTTTCTTTCTTTCTTTCTTTTTTTTGGAGAACAGTTCTTTCTTTGTAATTGTGCAACTGGGTTAAATATGGGAATCGTGATTACCATGGCGACACTATAGATATTGATTAAGTGACATTTGCTTTTAAGCTGTTACGGTGGCGTCGTATTGACTGTAATAATAATTTTCCTTGAACTGTGGGAGTTGCCTCTTACGGTCTGGTGTTCCAAGTTACTGACAGCTTCAGCTTCACATGTGCTTGCATTACGCATTTGTACACCATGTGCAGTAGTTTATTATACAATATTCCATTTTGTTTTAATCGCTCTCGATGCCTTCTCCTCCAATATGACCTCTGATGGCGAATTGAAGAAGAATATGTCAATAAAGTTCATTTTCCCCTCAAAAGGGGAAATTACATCGAGATTTAGGGTAAAAAAAAAAAAAAAAACATTTCCAGGGAAAGGATATGTTAAACATAAGATTTTTACTTCAAGGTCATTTGGATCACACACGGCTTCACTTGGGTTGTCTGTAATAGAAAAGCGTCGCTAGGTGTGGGTTTCACATGCTGGGGTGAAAATTGGGACTTGTGGGCTGAAGCGTTATGTGTTGGATCCTGAGCAGATTCACACCAAGTATCGGTGCCTTAGTAACACGTAGATTTGGACCAGAGTTTCGGAACCACAGAGCTGGACTTGTTTGACTGTGAAAAAAAAAGAGAAAATGTTTGTTGTAATGTGTACTGTAGAGCTTAAGGTGCAAAACCCTGCAGTCAGTGTAGCCAAAAAAAAAAAAAAAAGAAAAAAAAAAGGTAGGAAACAGTCAGAAATATTGTAAACTTTTTAGTTCATAAAAGTAAAAATTTTTCTTATTATTTCTGCTGTGATCAATCATTATAATAATAATCATTGATTTTAATCGACACACCAGGGATTTATGGTGATTTCTTTATAACAACCAAAATTATGTTTTTATTCTCTAAAAAGGCCACACGAAAGGCCATGTTTTCAAGAAATTACTAACTTTTGTATTGAGGTAATAGTCTCTCATACGCATATACCAAAAATGATGCATTTCACACCTGGGTGATAACATGATTACGGAGCAGCATCTTCATGCCTTGGTTTGTACAGTTAGCTTTTTGACTTCAACTCTTAGCCTCCCAACTTTTATCTTCCACATTTCCAGATCTCGCTTATTTTATGACACACACAAGCTGAAAACTCGAAAGGATAAAACAGCAACTTGGAGCTAAAAATTCAGTTTTCCTGTTATTTTTTTGGGCCTTACTTTCTCTCTTTTTCTCTCTTGCAACCTAAGAGAATAGTGAGCTGTTGGAGGGAAAACAATGTACAATTTCCCTTTAATCCACTCTTATACATCTGCGCTTCTCATGACATGATTTTAATACCTCACTGATGCTGACATTAACTGTACACACAACGAGCTCCACAGTGAGGAACGCTGCTGTGAGGACATTGTGGTAATGCTTCTATATGGTGCATTTTTTGATGGTGTGCTACAAGGATTAGTGTTGGGACCATTCTATTTTATCTTATTTATTAGTGAGTTATCAGATTGTTGCCCATCAAATGTAACCTGACTGATGTATGGAGACAAAAAACCTTGACAAGTAAGCCTCACTGGAATGAACATTCTAATTTTAATAAATATGACTGTACATTTCCACCAACATCTATTCCTTTTCATGCCAATGTACAGATAACTCAGACGTTTAACTTGTTCCAGTTGCTCTCCAGGAGATATTGCTCTGACCCTTCTGTCCTCTTCTATCCGGATTTATGGCTTTTTTTTTTCTTTTTTTTTTACAACGTGTAGGCTGCTGTGTGAGGAAGCATGACCTTTCTTAACTTTGTGTCCAGAATATCTAAGGGTGATCCCCCCTGATCCCATGAAGAAATGTGACAGTCATGAAAATGACAGTATCCCAGACCTTTACCGTTTTCAAAGCTTTACTGGAACAATCTGTCATGATTACCTGAACACTCTGTCCAAAGGGGTTTGGTTAAATAAGATGCGGTGAGTCATTTTAGAAGGTGGAGCGATAAAATCTTCACATTTTCACAGTGAAGCGATTCATAATAAAACCTGTGCTCACTTTTTCCAAGCTTGCAGTAAGTAATCACTAATTAACTCCATGCATCTTAAATATGTCTTTCTTGCAGAAGTAAGCTTTTGTCATCCAAGCCCATTTTACTAAATGTCCAGATCAATTGTGCTGATGTGGGGATGGGTCCTGTAACATGGTGGAAACCTGCCGGAAAAATGGCCCAGACGTTCCCCCCGGTGTGCATAAAGACATTGGTTTTCACCGGTGTGTACTTAAAGTGATTACCTGCTGCAGTCCATGTATGGGTTTTAAAGCCACGGCAGCAGGGATCAACTAATGATCTCTCCTCCAGTCAAATCAATAGGCCAAAGTGTCAGAGAGGGAAGGAGGACACGAGAGAACACAGAGGAGAAATCATAAAGGAGAAGGGAGATTGTGTGGGGCTATTAGTGTATCCTCTCACCTTGCAGTTCAGTGTTCGAAGGGGCAAAGCCTGGTCAGCAGACAGACAGACAGAGAGAGAGGAGTCAGGCGCTGGTCTGTGGGGATGAATGCAGCCAGGTGGCACTGTAGGTCTAAGAGCTCATCAGTCTGTGGATGAGGGAGGAAGAACATCACTGCTTCAGTAGTATAAGATCCTGTGTAAGGGGTGCACTTACACAGGATCTTGGAACCAGTTATCTTCTATTTCCCAAATTTCAACAATTAAGATGACATTTTTTCACATTTTGTCAACCACAAACGTGAATGTCTTTCAGTGGGTGTTCATTTAAAGGGGCAGTATGATGTAAAATTGACTTTTTTGAGTTTGACATCATCTTATAATATGGTTCCCTCATCAAAAGCAAACCTGGAGTGTCAACTTAATTCTTTCATGCATGTTTGAGAAATCCTTTAATCTCCGTGGCAACCATTCAGATGTGCAAAACACCTGGGTGGACCGGGCGCCGTCTTTGAGACGAAGCTTCTCCTCCGAGATGCAGTTTTCAAGTCTCCGAACCTCCGCCCTCAGAACAGCCCTCCCCCACTCAGCTCCTTCAGACTAGCCAGCAGCAATTAGCAAACACCTGTTGGAACTGTGTATCTGCTGAGCTCATAGTAGAAGCTCCTTCTCAGTGAATTGCTGATAAAAACGTTGTTAAAGGGTTAATAGTGGAGCAATGCTGTGATGAAAGAGCCTGTTTTTTTTTTTTAAAAGACAGAGGCCCAACTTCAAGGGGTTTAATTACAAAGTCGAAATTATTTTAAGTCATATTTGATATATTTATATAGACAGCTTTTTTTTATAGCAACTGAAGTTAACATGGATACTTGACTGTGCTACAAAATGGCACTTTGTGCTTGGAGAATACATTATACTGCCCTTTTAAAAGCCAACACAAACTAGGGTACAGTTGTAAAGTCAATGGAAGACATTCATTAACTGGTTTTAATTTTTATTACAAATGAAAATCTGAACAGTGAGCCATGTATTTGCATTTAGCCCCTTATACCACAGACTGAAAACTGAAAAACACCACAGTCTATACCAACTGGAGTTTAGCTCTGCCTTGTTTTACATCCAGCAGTTTTGTGACATTGTCAGAAAGAGAACATTAGTATAAACAGCATGAAATAATAAAACACCTATGATCTGATTGTCCACTTCATCATTACAAATGTTGGTTTGCGATAAAGTTCAAAGGGTGCGGAATATTTTTAAGGTTAGAACATAAAAAGTAAAACCTACTGTATCTCTGATTATTAGATAGTTTATTGATTTTTTTTTTAACTAGTTTTCTCTGAGGCACAATCCCAATGAAATTCTGTGTTCCAACACTGTAATTAATGATCGCCATAATCGAATTGACTTTAATGTGTTTCAGCTGTTAACTGTAATTCTGTTAAGCTCTAACATTTCGGCTTACTTATTACATTACTGCTACTTGGCACAACTTCTGCTCCGTGTTTTTTTTAGCAGGTCGCTAACTGGAATAAGGCGGCCGGTGGTGTTTATCTGCCTCGGGACGAGGTGGCTCATAAGTGGTGAGACCATCAGGTCGCAGCGACACGGTCATGTTACCGGGGAAATCTCCTGCCAAACACAGCCTTCTGTGCAGAAACACTGAATAACCCTCTTTGTGAGAGGACCAGTTTTCTGTGGACTATTTATCATAATTGGTAATATTTATTCCCATGTGAACTCATGTTAAAATTGTGCTGATTATTCCCAATAGCTTCATAATATTCATGCTTTTCCTCTCTGTTTTTTCCGCAAAAAAAAAAAAAAAAAAAAATTGCAGAAAAGGTTCTTGTGTATTTTCTGTTTTTTTTTTTTTTTTTAATCAGGATTGTTGAGGTCATAAAAAGCTAAATAACAGCATTATTCTATTTTTCAGCCAATATAAGAGTTCTGGGGTCGGGTAGAAAACAATAATTGCTTTCACAGCGCTCAGGTTTTTGAGGTTATTTTTGCTCTGGTGCTTTTAGATAAGGAACAGCTTGGAATGAAAAAAAAAAAAAAACTAAAACAACCCCACAATAATCACGAGAGTCAACTTTTATGAAGTTTATGAACAGCTGGTACAACATTCCATGCACATTAAATAAATCAGTCCTCTATTAAGTCATTATACCAATAAGAAAAGTTAGAAAAGAACATTTTCCCATAACAAACAGCTGCAAATGTACATCTGGATGGCTGATGGATGCGAAAACCTCTAGATCGGATCTGCCGTTCTCACCGCTGAGGCTGTGAGCAGCTGGTAAAGGTCAGTGGTGGTAAAACTACCTACTCGGTGGCTTGATTTGAACCGCAGTGCTGCTTCCTGTTCAGCCCAGGTTTTTATGAACTCAAGAGCCTGTCCCCACAGATCTCCGTGCCGTTTGGATTGTTCGACCTTTGCGCGCCTTGCTTCATTTCCCCCGGTTACACAGTCACGGTGGCATCAAGTGCAACGAGGATAAGGAGCGTCGGTTTTGCGGGTTGGCTGCTTTGGCTCATTATGCCGACAACTGCAGAACACAAAGTGCTCCGGTTTCTCTAATTATTTTCACCTTTCCGAGCATCACCGCCGGCCCGACTGCGGCTTTCCAATAGCCGCTTAACACGTGTGTGCGTGTGTGCAAAAGTGAACGGGTTTAACAATGCTTCATCTGCACTTCGGCGTCTTGTGTCAAGTGTTCCTGGCTGGGAATTTTTATGAAGCTCCCAGCTTCCAATTAAAGCTGTCCTTTGCCAAGAGCCAGGCCGTCATGAAAGAATACGAGGTGATTATTTGTACTGTATTGTCCTGAAGAGGACATTGTGTGAACACAAGCGAATGCTACATTCTTGGGCGTGTAAGTGACAAAACAAAAAAAATACAACCTTTTGTATGACGGCACAAACTGCTGCGTTACTCCAGGTTGGAGCCATGACATTTTCAGTGCAATAATGAGACACCTAAACTTAGCAACGAGGGATGTACTGACCAAATTATTTTTTTGTCCCTCTTACATATCTGAATTATTTAAGAGGAGGCATTCGCCCTTTGTTTCTTATTTTAGTTCAGTACCATGCAGCTAAATTTGTCAGCAGCTTCTTGAAGTGGCCCTGTTACAGCCGCTGGATAAATGAGTTATAAGTGCATTTAATTTTCCTTTGGGGTTAGTTATTTAATATTTGAAATGTAACTGAATTGAACACGCTTAAATATTTGATGCTTTAACTTGTAGTGAATTAATGCAATCAATAACCTGCGGTATATGTTAGCATTACGATTGTTTTCCATTTCATTTTCTTACGTTGGAGAGAAAGCCATCTCGGTTTTTCTTTAGATATTTTATTTCAACAGGAGTTCCCGCAGGACAGCCATGTTTCCTAACATAATCTGACTCAACATGCAGTTGGATCTAAAATTCATTTAATTTAATTTCATTTTGTTGTTGTCTGATAGGAAATGAGACAGGTGTCTCGAAAGATAACTCAATGTGAAATGAGTACAGATAAATACTGTATATTTTTCCTGTCATCATTAAATAGTAAAAGTTATTTACTTTACACCTTTATAACATTGCAACAATCCAACCCATTTGATTTCAAGTTCATTAAAATTATTAAACCCTTATTAGAATTAAAGTTGGCTGTATAAATGTTCTGTGTGACTCCAGAACATTTATGTTGCACCCAGTCAGAATAAACATGTTAATGAAGATATTATTTTAAACAAATCTGCCAGAGGTATTCATAATTTTGGATTCAGTCGTATTGCTTCACTCTTCAAAAATTCTGCCTTTTGCTCCTCTTGTTAATGCACTAGGATGTTTGCTCTCTGTTTTGAGCAAGGCTGGAACTTCAGTTCATTCATTTTGATGAATGAGATGCAAAAATTGTAACTAAGTATTTACATTTCCAGTCAAATTAAGTGACTGTAAAGAGCGACGCAGAGAGAAGCTGAAGATTTCTAAATATGGAACTAAGTGACGAAAGTTCCATTCTATAAAACAGAGACATTTCACTTTTCCCCCAATATATCTGCATGACTTACAGTATGGACTGTAAAGCTCCTGGCTTAATGATTATTAGAGATGTTGTTGCATGTAACTCCAGTTGGACCTGTATGGTTGGATGAACCACACAAGTTGTCAAGTTACCATACCTGTCATTCGCTGCACTTCATGAAGCAAACAGAAAAATATTGTAGTAAATTTTTGTGTCTAATACTTGGCTACTTCTTCCAGAACTGATTCTCACATTAGTAGAGGAACTGCGGACTTTAGTAACGTCTCTGATAATTAGCAATTAATTATCAACAGATTCCCAACCACAGTTTTAACTTTTCGTTGGCACAGCATAAGTGAGAAATTTAGCCTTGTCGTAGCGACTCTGAATTAATGATATCACTTCTTTTTTCACTTACAATGATGCAATAAATGTAACTTCTGTCTTCTGTTTTCTATGTTTACCCAAGACTCTGGGTAAATAGCAGAGTCTTGAGTGTTTACGTCAAAGTCTTTTTCTTTGTCGTAGATCATGCATCTAAGATACATTGATCATCAGAGCCCTCATATCTATGACAAATGACTAATTACTCCACGTTTTATTCTTTTTTTTCACATACGGTATACGTGACGTTTGTTTTCCGTCCATGGTTTTCTCCTCCTCTTTGTTTTGCTTGAGCGAATCCTTATACTCAGCTATACATTTCACTGCTGCACTGATTGCTGTTCAGACTTTCCTCCGCCATGTTCATTCATCATGTGCATGTCTTGCCCCCACCCCCGTCAAATTAAGAACTCTCTCATTGGAATCACGCCAGGGTAAATATTGTTGTCTGCTGTTAGTGATTAAGCACAATTGTTCCTAAGCTATTAGATTTGGGAAAATGACTCCGTTTCATAATGGAAACATAAGCAAAGGCCACAGGAAGTTCTGAAAAGCCTTCCCTTTAATGGCCAGCAGGTGATCTGGTAATGGGTCTTGACTTTGGGCTGATGCGTGTGTCATAGCCTGAGTGAATCGTCCGACCGAGCGTTGTAATTCCACTTCTCATGCAGCTGAGCGGCTCCTCCGCTGCCCTTGGTGCCGAGTGGCAGAACATTCCCCATTGACTTTGATTCCTGAGGAGCAGCAAAGGAGCAATTGTGGATGTCCTCAGCAGGGAGGGTCGGGAGGGACAGAATACAGATCAGGGAGGCTCTCCTCGGCGTTCGTCCTTGAAAATGGCTGAAGCTACTTGTGTCAAAAAAGTTTAGTCTGTAGGAATAGTAGACTTGATTCTGGATGGCAGGTCTTTTAAGCTCCTCTTATAACTCATAATGTCCTTTTTATGACATTGTCAGTTGCTGGCTGCTATTTGGCAGGTGTACTTGAATACAGTCAGAATGTGTTTGTCTTTGTATCGGTCAGCTCATTAACAGGGTTATGAGACAGAGACGGATGAAAAACAACCCAGAACGTTTGTATTCCTCAGATACCCAAGAGAGTAATTTGTTGCCAGTTCCCAGTCTTTGTCGTTGGGAAAACTTTGACCTGTCAGGATCAATTTGAGCCAATTCTGATTTGATTTGAAGAACTAAAATGACTACATGAAAACGACATTCTTTTTTTTTTTTTTGTCTAGTTTTTCTGCTGTAAGTAGTCATTAATAATTTATAGAGGTGACATCATGTCGCTGTGGTACAATGGAAAAGAAAGTCATTTCAGAAGTATGCATCTGAAATTAGCCTTGTTAGCACAGGTAGCATTGAAAAGAAAATGTTCTTCATCTATATTTCAATGGAATGAAAAAAAATCACTTTTTTTAAAGAATTAATCTGGCTCTAGTGGCTAAGTCTTTACAGCAGCAACACCAAGAAGAGTTTTTGCTTGCATGTTATTTGTGTGTTGTTGTTTCAGTATGGTGTGTTTAGTGGTCAGAAAAAGAAAAAAAAAAACTGAATTGTTTAGCTTCCGACCCGTTTCTCTGTGTGTCTTTGCTTTTCTTGAGAATCAAAATTATTTTCTGATAAACAATCTGCCTCTTTTTAGAAATATGTTCCAGTTTCGAGGGACAAGGGTGTTCAGAAAATGGATGGATGGATGGATGGATGTTCCAGTTTCCTGTGTGCTTCGGATTGCCAGCGTTCCCTTGATTAGCACTCGTTTTAACCTTTTTTACGCCAGCGTCCTTGAAACGGTCTTATAGGAAATGTTCATTGTGCAGTCACACAGTGTTGCTGTCCTTGTCTGAAGTTATCTGTTGGCTGGATGCTTTATCTTAGCAATTTGTGAAGCAAGATATTATTATGTTTATCACACAGCGTCTTTGAAGGAAGCAGAGTCTGAAGTTGCTTCAGTATGATCACATATTTGTCAGATATTGTGCTATCAGGCCTCCCTGACTGTATGGAATTGAATATTGATGGAGTTTTAAAAGTTTGAAAGTCATACTTTTGAAGAAACTTATGTAAATGCCTCCCGCTTCTGTTTATTTTGCAGGCGTCTACCAGCTCTCTCCAACTGTGAACATGCCACAAGACGACACGGTGATGATTGAGGACGACAGGCCGCCCCTGCTTCCTGCCCACCTGTCTGACCTGTCGTCCTCCAGTTCCCACGACGACATGGGCTTTGTGGGAGAAAACCCGGTTGCCTGGATACATGAGGTGCCCAGTAAAAATGAATGGTAGGTTGCAAGTTGTTCTTTAGAACTGGTTAAATTTTTCATGTATCGTTGAACTCTAGGTAACCCTTGGTGGAGAGAAGCAGGATGCTGGTTGTTTTAAAATTTTGAACTAAAAAAAATAGTTGCTGTGAAATATAGCATATTCATATCTCTAAACCTTATTATATTTTGCCAAGCAAAGTATGGTGGTAGGGGGCGCTGTGGTGGCGCAGGCCTGGCGACCTTTGCTGCATGTCTTCTTCCTTCTCTCATTACCTTCTTTCCTGTCAATTCACTATCAAATAAAGGCCACTAGAGCCAATAAAAAAAACCTTAAAAAATAAATTATGGTAGACCATGATGCTAAGGACAACCCAAGCTAACCATTCCACTACATGAGTGGTGTCCAAACTTTTTGCCCTGATTGTTAAAACTGGCAAATTTAAATTACTGGCCAG
>NW_015113364.1:163800-168912 GCF_001443285.1 Poecilia latipinna
TCCATGTCCAACCAGAGCGAGGTATTATGTAGTTGGTGCTTTTAATCAGTTTTCAGTTAAATTAATTCAATACTATAACAACTCTATAACAGTAACAAAGTGTCACCAAAATCACTCTGTCCCTCTAAAATCTTTGAGAAAATCGCAAAGGTGTATTGAATTGTATCGTTTGTTGAATATCGCAATATATATCGTATCATGAGCAGAATATCATGCATCATATTGTATCGTGAGATTATTGTATCACTAGAGCCCTAATATATATATATTTTTTTCTTGTTTTTTCTACTTGCTCAACAAAAAACAAACTTTTTAATGACACATAAAAAGGACTTTTGACTTGCTAAGAGGAAAAATGTCAACATATTTTTTGCGTTATCAATTGTTGGCCAAAACTTACTATTCCAGACCTGTGATCAGGGTCCGAACAGAATGACTCTATGGGCCACACATGGCCCCAGGGCCACACTTTGGACACCCCTGCATGATGTTGCACATGCAATATAAAGTTGAAAACTGTAGTACTGTGTATACTATGGCATTACCTTTTATACTGAGTAGTTAATAAATAGAGTGCATGTGAGTTGTTAGCCAGTAGAGATGATCTGTCACATAAAATCTAAACTAAATAATTTGAAGTTAGTCGTTGTAACGTCAAAATGTGAACGGTGTCGCACTGGACGACAAGGCTCAGTGTAATTTATGGTCCGAATTGGAGCAGGTCAGCCAAACGACTCCATAGCAACCAAAGGAGAGAGATACAGGATTGTGATTTTATGTTGCATGAAGGTTATATCTGAGCACAAATGTCTATGCGGCTTTTAGTATAAACTTGTGTAACAGTGTCTCGGTGTGTGTGCTGTGTTAAATAATTGATTAGCAGTAGAAGTCAAACTGTGAGTAAAAAGACTCTCTGGGGCTCAAAGTTCCTCCACCTCCTCAACTCCAACCACCCATGGGATTTTAGTGCCCGACTCGGCGTGCAGACCACTGGCCCGGCTGCAGCACCTCGTAATAAAATGAAGCCAAGGCTCATCAACCTTGTCAGAACACGAAGTCTCTGTTGGGAATGGACCGCTTAAGCTGAGGAACCCTTTTTGCACCAGGCTTGTTTAAAAAAAAAAAAAAAAAAAGGCAGACCTTTTAGCAGTTCAGCAGCGCTAAGGTAGCACAGGCATTCACCTTAATGCTTTAATATATTTTTTTGTTGTTTTTTTTAAACCTGTGTACCTGTTTTTTTTTTTTTTTTTTTTTGTGACAATCTTAGACTTTACACCAGAGATAGACTTGCTGAGTCAAATTTTTTTTTCCACAATTCAAAGTTTTCCTCTCCCTAAAGTCTCCCCCATCTCTCCCTCTGTTCCTCTCTTCCTCTGACTCATTTATTATGGATGAGTGGATTTGCTCAGCATGCCTGCTGTTCATGATGTCAGAGGTTTGTCATAGCGGATTAGGTCTACAGCATATGTCTGAAATGCACTCAGACTTCCTCACGCCCCGGCTACACACACACACACACGCACTCAGACCTGTGCTGCCCACACACAACCACGGTGTGTTGACGCGCACAGGACTGGAGTTTTACCACATAACGGAGCCTGGGGTTATTCTGAATAATTCATGTTTGGAAGTCACAGACACACATCAGGCACACATTGGCTTTTACTCACCAGCTAACAGCTGGCTACAAACAGTAAGAGTGCATCGTCTTTCTGACTTACTTATACCGTTTCTCATTTTCCTTCCAACATCCCATTGAAAAAAAAAAAAAAAAAAACATCCAGGGGGGGAGAGAAAGGGAGGCTGTGGGTCACCCAGACTCCAGTGTACTGGAACTGTTGCTTTTTAATTAAGCTCTTGCTATAGTTGAAGTCAAGGGTCTGTGTAGATTGAATATGTATTGTGCAGAGCTGGGAGAGTCTCACCTTTGCCCTCTATTATTATCCAGCCTTCTGTCCTCACGGGACAACCTAGTCAAGGCCACAGCTATGAACATGCTGTGCATACGCAAGAGTGGCTGGACGGCTTGTTAAATCAACGTGTTTTTAGACTCTCCCTCTTGTCCTCCTTACTGTCCCTACAATTGGACAAATTAGTGTTTTCCATTTCCTACCTCTAATTCCTTTTGTTCCACCAGATACCAGATACAATGCCTTGGAAAACGTCTACACACCCAACGAGGTTCAGACAACCACAAACCTAAACGTGTTTAATTGGGATTTCATGGTAGACCAGCTCTGAGCAGTCTCTGATTGTAAAGGCGAGGAAGAATGATGCATGATTTCAGAGTCTATTACAAATAAAAAAAAAACTAGAAAAGTGTGGTGTACATTTGTATTCATTCACCTTTATCTATAAAAATTATACAGTTCCGGTACAGTAGAGTCCTGTAAATACTTAAGAACCTCTATAAAAACATTAACGCTGCCTATTTTAATAGTTAAAACATCAAATATACCTTAACGTTGTGTTTTGATCTCTGCTTTACTTTAATTGTCTCTTCTCCAGACTTCTCTTTGGTTCATCCTCATCATCAGTTCTTAGCCTATGACACAACCTCTGTGACGGGACGGTCCTTGTGAAGAGACTTACAGAAAACAAACTATATTTTCTCAGTTGTCCTTCACTAATCCCATGTAGCCTATCCCATAAAGCGCTGCTGAATGAGTCGCTTTTATAGGAAACGAATAAAGTTAGAATGCAAATTTTTATCAGTCCTTTTCGTGTAATAAATGTTAGGAGCCGTGTGTTTCTCTTCAAACTAGCTCTAAAAGTCAAAGAGTCTCGATGCTTTAGCCTAAAAGTCTGAGCTTGGTTGCAGAGGAGTTTGTGAAACTGACAGAGAGCAGGATGGTGATGGAATCCAGCATGTGCTGTCTCCTGGGTTTCAGTGGATAAATAAAGGCTTTAAATTATTACTTTGCATATCAGCACTAAAGGTTGCTCAACACCGGGTCCCGACCCTCCACATTAATTTCCTCGGCTGCGTCTCCCTCCTGCTCCTCATCCTCCTCATCCTCCTCCAGGAGCTTTAATGGAAACCCAAACAGGAAGAACCATGTCGAAGTGATATTAAGCAAGACACATACAACACACCGGTAGATGTAGTGTCCAAATAATGGCAATAAACAAAGAGATAGAAGGATTTGCTAATTGGAGCTGGACGACATTTCATATTTATGGCAGATTTAGTCGAGTAAAGCAGGAAGAAAAGAGGAATGCTTCTTCTCTCCACCTGGTTTTTGTCTCAGGAGTTGATGGAGTGCAGTTGTGCTTTCATAAGGGCGTGTGTGTTTTCCCCCTGCGCTCAGACCCGTGCTGTCTAAATATCCTAAATCCTAAACCATGATCTAGGAAAAACATTTGAGTCGAGAGTACTCAGAGGGTCAGTCCCGTCAGGTGTGCAGCGAACTGCAGTAGATCTACGGCCTGAAGTGTTATTTTTGGCGTCTCGGCTCCATCGCACGTTCACGTTTAAATGTTTTCCTTTCACAAAAGTGGCTGCATTATATGTGATCTTTACTGAAACGCTACCTATTTGTCTTTAAGGTATAATAAAAAAGTGACTTTTCAGCTTTTCTGTGACAGTATATGTGTGAGTGTGTGCTTAGGAGAAGTTTTAGAGACAAAAGGAGCGCTGCAGCATCTTGGCTTTGATTGAGGGAGGAATGAAAGCGTTCTCTCTTCACAGAAATTCAAACTCTCTCTTTCGTCTGTGAGCTCACGGTGATCTTTGTTCTTTTCTTAAGCTGCTCCCAGTTTTGATGCTGAACAAAACAAACTTTGTGCCTGCAGCAGAGTTCTGATAAATCATTAACTTTTAAAGACTGTATTATACTCTAGAACTCAAGGACTTTTATTTGTGTTTTTAGTTATTATTTTAGTGCCACACAGTTTTGGAGGTGTAAAAGGTCATCATAATTTTAATATAACCCTCTTAAAATAGGTTTTCCCGACTGTGTAGAGTTATTGTTTTAACTGTTTCTCTTATTTTTATGTATTAAATTGTATGAATGCTTGTATTTTGTTTATTTTTACAGGACTATGAATGGAAATTAGCATTTTGCTAAACTTGGTATATTTACAACACTGTTCCTTCACTAAAACACACTGTCCTATTTAAAAACAAAAAGAGACATATTCAGAGTGAAAAGACAAAAATGTTAGTTTGTAACACAAATTAACATTTTTAATTGCTCAAGCTGCAGTTTTCATCACTTTCAAATTTTTCCCCTTTTGCCATATTAAAACTACAGACTTCAGTGTAGTCTCAAGATTTTGGTTGATATGTTATTACAAAGTAGTAACTTTGTAATAAGTTACAAAGTTACTTATTACAAAGTTACTTCAAATAATTATGAAGTGGAATAAACAGAATACATGTTTTTTATGACTAAAACCTGATTAGTGTGGCATGGATTTGAAATTTTCTCTCCAAATCAATGCTTTGTTGAATATTTAGGAGCAGTCACAGTCATCTAGAGGTTTTCACCCGCAAAAAGAAATATTTCACCATTATGCTTTCTAAAAGAACATTTTGTATGTGGAGTATCCATTCTTGTCATTTTCACATCTTACTAGAGATTCTTGACTGGATAATGAGAAACCTCTAACACTGCAGGGATTTTTGCTGTAGTCTGTAGTGCAAATAACAAGACAAGGCTAACTTACAAATATAATTTCAGCAAGGCATTGGAGGTTGTAAATGCATCATTATAGAAGAAATCTGGCAGTGGAACTATAACTTTTAACTAAATATTCCATGAATTACTGACTTAAAAAAAAAAAGCTCCCATGTCTTGTTGAAATGTCAGTTGAAAGTTACTTTTGTCTTACTTCAAGTGTGCTAAGATATTTTCACAAAAAAAGAGACCAGAAATACACTGTAAGTTTTTGACAGGCTTTCACGGTGCAGGCAGTGAAAGCCTGTCTTGTTTCATTATTTGTATGTACTGACTTATATCGATTGGCAAATATATTCAGGCTTCGGACCTTACTGAAACCCGAATATAAGCAAATCGTCTAAAAAAAAAAAAAAAAAAAA
Organism: Poecilia latipinna; assembly: GCF_001443285.1. Taxonomy (NCBI): domain Eukaryota; kingdom Metazoa; phylum Chordata; class Actinopteri; order Cyprinodontiformes; family Poeciliidae; genus Poecilia; species Poecilia latipinna. The sequence goes on from NW_015113364.1 coordinate 168,845, forward strand.
AAGGGGAAGAGCTATTATTAAATTCTTTAAAAAAATAATACAAAAAAAAAGAAAAAAACTGGACTCTG
>NW_015113364.1:171969-234965 GCF_001443285.1 Poecilia latipinna
TTCGTTGGAAAATATTTTCGGGTTTCGGACCTTTCTGAAACCCCAATATAAAAAAATCGTCTAAAAAAAAAAAAAAAAAAAAAATGGCAAGAGATTATGATAAAATCTTTAGAAAAATAATATGAAACAATAGAAAACAAGTGGGAGCTCTGCAGCAGCGGTTAGTGCGGTCTGGACCTTCCTCCTGGACGTGGCTGACGCGGGTGTCAGCTCCTATTAAGTTAAGAGAGCGGCGAATCGGACAACCGGAGAGACGGTGTGAGAGAGAGGAGAGTGAACTAGACTGTGTCCTCCTCGGTCTCTGTGAGATGTCACAGGTGGAGACATCATTTCACAGGCAGCCCTGACACAGGCTGTCAACCAGCCAGAATGGAAAAGGATTCCAGTCAAACATACAGGCAGACATTTATTTTTTTTTTTTTTCTCACACCCACAAACACACAGACGCGCGCAGTCTCGCGAGTGTTTAGATACACATTGGCTGGTAAACAATTTCACAAATTAACATATAAAGTGGAAAAAAGGTCCACACAGACCCGAGCAAACAAACTTTGCAGGCAGACTGCCTACTTGGGTTGACTCCCTAATAGTCTCTATAATCAGCAGGGTAACTAAGATCCCCCAGTGCTCCATTAAGCTCATGCTTTTCTCATCAAGTTATCAACATAATGACATAGAAATGCAAAAAGGCCCGTAGTGCGCGCGCGCACACACACACACACCTACACACACACACGCACGCACACACACACACACACACACACACACACACACACACACACAGACAATTTGACTAATCTGAAAAGTTCATGTAGGTTGGGCGTGACTGTATTTGTCAGGTAACACACATCCATTTTTTTTTCATTCCAGAAATGCCACAAGTGCCCTGTAGCTGTGTGCATTCTGAGTACGTTTCACTGGGACGCCACTGCTAAAAACATGTCATGAATGTTCTCATTCCTTCAGTCCCCCTCCTTGTGTTTATCTCCAGCTCACTGCACAATGCTCGGGGTGTGGCAGCGACATGTGGCACACTGTGCCTCTTTGATTGTGCTGCAGCTGAATCTCAATATTTGTGATAATGCAACCTGTTTCGCTAAGGATTTTAGTGGCAAGTGATTTCTGGCAACGCTGGTTTCTCTTCAGGAACTGCAGCATAAGAAGAAGTGAAATTAGATTTGCAGCATTTCTGACATTCAAAACAAGAGAAAAGAGATATGATTAGTAGGGAGTATCTAGTGTTAGTTAATAGTTGTTTTTTTACAGCTGTTAGCAAAGCTAGCATTACAAAAACAGTTGATTTGGTGTGTGTACTCTGCAAATCTTTGACAGAGGTTGGAATCTTAATAGGATAGAGGAACTTTGCTGTACTCAGTCTATCCTTTCTGTTGTCAACTTAAGTCTTCCTCTTGCTTGGATGACATGCAGACATCTCTAATCCCCATTTAATGTCGTTTGTGCTCCTTCATACGTTCAGGGTAGCAAAGAGGTTTGGGTTTCTGCTTATGCTCGTCTCCAGGAGTCATTGGAGGGGGTCTTTAGTCCTTTTCGGGCCATAAAAGTTGTTTCCATTACAAATGTGTACAAAACTTTGTCAATATTCCCTCTAATGTTGAAAAAAACACAATTTCACAATTATGGCAATTCTGTTAAATAAGAAGAGTAATTAAAATCATACATGAATGAGTTTGTTTACACAGTAAGTCATTAAAAAAAACATCATCCTCCTACCACTTCCTGTCACCATCTTTTTTTTGTGATTTGCTCCAGTGTTTTTTTTTGAGTTTGGCGTTTTTCCATTCAGCAAATTTATTTTCAAAACGTCAAATTGCACAATTGTATAATCCATGGAAACACCGAACAAAACAAATGCATGCATTTATGCACCCACAGAAATCTAAGGATGATTTAGAAAGACCCATTAACATAATATCCATGTTTTGAGCCAGAGTACCAGGAGAAAATCCACTTATCCACCCAGAAAAACTAAAAACACATCTACAAAGTATTCATAGAAAAGTCATCTTCCTTTAGTAATGACTTCTACATGAAAGAATGTTGTCATCAGCATAACTTGGTAAGGTTGTGGTATGTAGCATTCGCTGCTAAGAACAACTATTATTTTTCACCATTATTTGTCACCGGTCGGTCCGACTTCAGCGCTAGTCAGTTTGAAAACGGTCTGAAATAGGTCACCGTTTCCTGAAGGTGAATGAAAAGTGTTTTTTCTGGTTGTCCTCTGGTGCACGTCTGTAGCAACTTCACATGTAATGCCTTATGCACTGAGGGCAGCCCAGCGATCAGCAGCTCAGCCATCCAGTCAGCTGAATCAGAGCACTCAAACCTCTGGAGAACATTTCTCTGGTTTCTCTTCTATCCTGGTCTTGACGCATGTAAATATTGTTTAGGACTTTTACCTTTTATTCACAATACGATGGGTTTTCTATGCATGTTTTTTTAAAAATCAAGTTGTTATTTCGCACATAAGCTAATTATAGATAAAGTGACTATGGGTGATTGTCAGCGCAGAGAGCTTTTAGCAAGCGCCACTTTGCGACAAGGCCAGTGTGCAGTTTGACACATTTTTGTTTCCTGCGAGGAAGGCAGAGATGGGAACGCTAATGCAAAATGCAAGTTGAAGTTGTGGTTTTGCCTATGAGCAATACTCAGCTCTGGTTAATTTTAGATGATGGGAGAAATTTAAATGGAGAGGAAACCATCTGCTCAGAATTGGCAAAAAAATGCTTTTAAAATCTGCTTATAGAAGGAGAAATTGGGAAAATGTATGATCTATCTAGATTTGGAAGACTATTAAAAATGGGATAGAGGCGTGTGGGGAATCAACCATCCAAAGACACTGTCAGTACTTGAATGATCTATCTGATTCATGTGAGAATTAGCTATATGGTCAAGGTCCTGTTGTTTTTTTTTGTAGTTTTTTTTTCCCCAATAGATTTTATTTTACTCTCAGGCTATAATGGGACACATGTTTCAGGGTTGTGGCAAACATATTCCAAGTCTACTTAAGTATTTAATCTATTTACAAAAAGGCACCTCTATAGGGAAATATATAGTCTGCAGTTAATTGCTGTACTGCATCTGCAAATGTTTGACTGCTTAAGGGTCAGAGACATGTTCTAAAAATAAACCAAGTAGAGTGTAGAATGTGTTGGAGTCAAGCGCTTTACTTACAGTATGTAGAAAATATTACTTTTACAATTTACCGTACTATTTGAAAAGGGGTATTATGTATTTTCCAGTCTTATAGAGCCATTTGATAGCACAACCAAATAACTATGTTACCTTCAGTTGTTATTAAAAAAAAACTGTACAGATCAAAAACATCCATCCATCCATCCATTTTCTGAACACCCTTGTCCCTCAGTGGGGTCGGGAGGGGTGCTGGTGCCTATCTCCAGCTAACGTTCCGGGCGAGAGGCGGGGTACACCCTGGACAGGTCGCCAGTCTGTCGCAGGAGATCAAAAACATGTTAAAGAAATTTGATTTTGTATCATACCCATATCTGGCAACTTGAAATTTACCTCTGTCTCTTTAAGAACCTTTTACCTCTTTGGACACGCCCCCTTCAGCTGGCTCTCCATTGATGCTGTTTTCAACTGTTCTTAGGAATGTTGTAGTTTGCATGATGAGTTCTACCAGGTGTTTGCTAATTGTTGCTGCCGCTAGTCTGGTGGAACCATGGACTGAAGCTCCATGTTGAGCTTTTGGGTAAATTGCTGACGTATTGTATGATATGAGCAGTTGTTTAGTCACTCCTGAATGGTTGCCAGGGGAGATTCAAGGATTCCTGAAACACGCACGAAAGAGTGGAAGCAACACTCCAGGTATGTGTTTGATGAGGGAAAGAGATCATTAAGATATCAAGCTAAAAAAAAAAGTCGATTTTTGCATAATTCCTCCCACCCACAAAGATTTATGCATCTTCTGATCAAAGCTGTTTAACGGAATTGGCACCACAATGCCAAAAACAATCAGTGGGAGCCGAGACAGCTGGTGGTTCTGATAATACAATTGCCTTTTTTCTCATCAGGTTGTTGTAGGCTCTCACGCTGTGCATTTAGTCATTCCTCTGTGTGTTTCATATTCAATCAAAAGCGGTGCTAAAACAGTTGCCAGCTTAAATTTGATTCCCCACTAAGCGAATTGACACCACTGCAGAGCTGTCTCGCTGAACTTCACTCCTACTGCCCACATATTTCTCACCAGTTTCACCCAGACACGCTGGATGCTGACCATTTGTCTGCATAATTACTCCCCCAAATGGTCGCACATTCATCAAGTCTCTATAGCCGAGCAACAGTGCATCTGCGGGCCTCTTATTTTGTCCTCGTCCTTTGCGCGTGTTCAATTGTTCCGGTAAAACAACAGGAGTAAGAGTGAATTAATCCTAAATGCGGGGTGAAAATGTGTCCCTTTCTAGCCGGCGCTGTCTCAGTCATGCTCTGACAAATGACATTTGTGGAAGTAGGAAAATAGAGGGCAAGCTGATTTTGTGAGCCCCCGGAATGATGACAGGAGAAAAAAGCAAAAGATGATGAATAAATGAATAATACATCTGTGCTGTCATCCCCCTCTCCCCGCTCCGCCTCACTCTCTTCCTGTGTCATCTGGAGTTGGCCCTGCGAGGCAGCCTGATCTTAGTTAAAATTGTCAGGTATGGTGGATGGCGAAGTGACAAGTTGACACCAGTCCCTCTGTTACACACAAGGCAGGTATTTTGTTAAATAGGGTTGACATCCTTAAAAAGAATGATTTAAATGCAAACAAGTGCCATCAGTTCTGAAGTGGAAAAAGCTCAGAACAAAGGCTGCTCTAAGGGGATTTGCTTCAAAAACACATTTGTAATCATTTACACCTTCACAAGACATTTTAGACTTACCGTATTTTACAAACTATAAGTAGCATTTCTTTTTCATTTTTGCTGGCCCTGTGACTCAATCATATTGTGGCTTATATCTTTTTTCCCTTCTTCATGACGCATTTTTTGAGTGATGCATTACATGTTAATTTGTATTGATTGACGTAACCGTCTGCAACTGCGAGGAAAAGCCGATCACGGGCTTGAAAGCTGTAAGACCAGAACAGGAGGAACAAGTCCTCAGATAGATGATTGAAGAATGTATGATGTCTATGCTGTCGGGTCTTCTTGGTATTGCTGCTTCATGCAACGCAACAACCTCTCTATCACCCTGTGTTTATACTTCATGCGTCTCCGCTCCGCTGTGCACTTCGCTAGCAGAGCGGAGTTGTTCTTGACCACCCTGACTTGGAGAACAGACATTCACCTGTAACAGAGATAGCAAAGACAGTTAAAAGAGTATCTGTGAAATGGGTGAAAGTACAAGGATGGATATTAGGTTCACTATATGTTCAACACATAGGAAGTTCGAGGAAATGCACACCACAAAGCCAGTGTTGTAATAATTAAAGGTCCTGTTCTACGTATGGTTTAAAGCCATACGTACATGCTTGACCAGTAATATTTGGTCAAATGTCTGGCAAAAACCTGACTATTTTTCATCCCTGAGCATGGTCGCAAAAGTAGTTATTGTAACTGTGGCTCAGACGGAAAGAGTAGTCATCTCACCGTCCGAAAGCTGTAGGTTTAATTCCAGCTTCCTCATGTTGATATGCCCCCAGGCAAGGCTTCTTAACCATAAGTTGCCATTGGGAGAATGTAGCTCAAATGTAAAATACATTAAGTGATTGGTAGAGAAGGACTGTACAAATTAAATCCATTCAGCCATAATTCTTGCTGAATTTTTCTTGGCAAATTCATAAAGTCCATTTAAATATATATTTTTTTCTGGCACACCCTTGATTCTATAAAAGTAGATCCTATCCTCCATAGAATTGAGGTTATAGGAACATTCCAGACTCCTAATGATAGCCTGCTTATATACTGTATTATATTCCAAAACCAGCTTTGATATGTTTGGCAACATTTTCCTGTTGGGCTCGCCAACTGTGTTTTATGACTTATGTCTAAGTTCCAACCATCTGACTTCAACTGTCACCTTCAGATGCAAGGAAATTGGTGGAGATGTTTAAAAAAAAAATAAAAATAAAAATCCAGGAATCGCTGAGGCTGGAGCTGATTAGGAACCAAAAGGCGCTGAAACAGTTATGTTGGAAATCAGCATAGGTTGAAAGGGTGCTGACCTAAACAGAAACACCTTTCCCCAAAACCGGCACCTTGTAAATTTTGCAACTTCCCACATGGACCGACTCATGCCTCCTTTTCAGAAGCCTGTGGAATAAAGACGAACTGCAGTTGGATGGTTGAAACTTCGTCACAACTGATGTCTCTAACAGGATAATGATCCCACGACACACATCATAACACATCATAAGTTGGCAAACATTAAGCTGTAGAATTACCCCGAACTCAACCCTGTGGATAAAACTTTGGCCTGTGCCAGGAAACTAACAGATTTAAATGAGCTTTTCATATTCTGATAATGAGTAGTGGTACAATATCCAGTTGGAATTTAAACCCACTTCAAAATAAGTACGGTTTTTCTGCAAAGTGGGCCACAATAGTGGGGGTTTTATGTGTATATTTAGGAAAATATGTGTAATATTGACCCTGTTTTCAATTTAAAGCATTTGGGAAATTCAAACATTACACCCAAGTTTTCTTTTCCAGAATAATTGAAAGTATATGGTTTATAATTATACCTCCCTCATGTCCTACTAGCTGAAATGCGTAATTGACTGAATGAATGTATGTAAACCTCTGGCAGGTTCTGCATATTATCACTGATAGAATCGAAAGCACAGCGATAGTCATCTAATGCATATACACCATTCGTTATCAATTATTTTGTGTCTGAGTGAATGGCAGCATCATTTCTTTATGCACAAAGACTACCTCCCTTTTTTAAACTCCCTTCTGATTTTATTTTAATTAAGATCCAGACGGAGATATTGAAGGTCTTAAAGGGAGTTCTCTGAAGCGGGTTGGGTTCTGTCACGCTCCAGACATACACGTTTCAAGGGTGGAGGTGGTGGTGGGGGTGGGTTGGGGTGGATGGATGGGAATTGAGTGGCCCTGACCCTGGAGCTCTCTCACCTCACTGGGGTAGCACACGGCCTCCTCTTCTCTAATTATTCCAAACCTAAGCAGAGGTGGAGGTGTCCTTCATTAAAAAGAGTCATTAAAATGAAAGATTAAACAGTGTGTATACATATATATGCAAGTGTGAGCATCGAATGTCGATATTCATTATCTGATGGTGACTGGGCTGAGGTTTGTGGATGTGTAAATATTAATAGGTCAGTTTTATTCCTCGGTCGTATCGCAGGAGAGGCCCCAGTCACGGCTGCGAAACGTGATGTACATGATGAACATTTAAAGATGTTTATCCTGCAATCAAGTAAACTGCGTTAACATCATGTTTAATCTGCCTCTCTGTTTCTTCCCTTTTTGTCCCGATGGGCCACAGCTCTCTGAGTCCGGACGCAGAACCCGATGTTTCCTTCCAGAGGGAGGGCTTCGCCCGCCAGAGTATGTCAGAGAAGCGCATCAAGCAGTACGAGAGCCCGGCTCATCTGGACATCATCAAGAACCGCAAGTCCAAAAGCATGGATCTTGGTAAGTTTTAAGGCGCCGCCCAACAACGCTTACAGCTTTACTTGACTGATGCAACACATTTTACCTTTACATTCTCAGTGGGCTTTAATAGTTTTACTTCTAATAGAATAAAACAGTAATGTAAAGTATTGTCCCGCATTAGATTCTCACTTATATAGAAAACCAAAAGTATGATGTTCAGTGAGGGCAAAAGTACAACATAAGATAAAACAATACTGTATAGTTATAAAAAAAAAGCATACAGTTACAAAGAAATGTGCCGTTAATTATATATATATATATATATATATATATATATCAGCCCTTCCTCAGAGGAAGATTATATCGATGGGTTGGTCCAAATGGTTTTCCACTTGGACCTGCTTCCTTCAAGGACGTCTCCAGCTGGCACTCACTGAGAGTGTCTGTAATCAGAACTGTGACTATAATAATAATAACAATAATAATAATGGAGGAAGTTGGGTTGTGGTCTGAGAGAGGAATTCAAATGATTGATTTGATGTTTTTTAATATTAAGTGCTTTGGAGTTCACAGACCTGATAGAGCAGCATCAGTAGGCCATTTTCCTTAAAAAAATACACAGACTATTTCTAAATAATGGAAAAAATGCCAATAGGAGTGAGCAATATGGACTTAAAGTTTTATCGTAATATTTTGCGTTGCTATTATGATAACAATAAAAGTGAAAAAAATAGCAAAGCCAATAATCCCGACGATATGAATAGTCTTGGGGTTTGGATGTTTTCATTGATTCTTGAGTTTCTTGGGAGCCGTGATGGTTATAACATTTTAACAGCATCATGAAGGAAGTATATGTGATAACGCTCCTTTGTGCACCTAGGATTCAACAATTGGAATGGCTCCATAAAAACAATACAGTCAGCTTTGCAAGACAGTTGTTGTTTCTTCTGGCTTTCTCTTTAAACCTTAATCATGTTGAGTAGTTAAATATCTCGTCTCCATTCTTGTTGCAACTGCTTCCAGATCAAAGAGTGTTGATGGTAGCTTAGCCTGGTAGCTAATATGTATCTGACATTCACCAAAGGTAGGAGGTATTTTTAATTTTCCAACAAGGCGATCTTGTTAACCTAAGAATCTGACATGTTTAGCCACCATGATTTATTCATCTTCATGTTTTCTAAGTCATAATTCTTTATTTAGAGCCCTCTACTCGGAAATTGACACACTGGAGCCTCCTTAAGAGACAAGCTTTTATTGAGAGCAATCTTTACTTAAAACAAAGGATTTATGTCAAACTGTTTGCTGTTTCATGCGTTTAGAATTTATTTAAATCTTAACGTAATGTTAGGTGAACTTTCACTAAGAAGACGGTAATTGCACAGAACTTTCCCTGTGGATTCTCTCGGATCCGTGTGTAATTACATCAGTCAGCAGTCTGCAGGTTTCTCCATCAAGTTCAGGGACCGGGTTTCCAACATAAAGCTGCTTGGGAAGATGTTAATAAGAGGTCACTGGGTTGGTTTCACTCGGAGCATTAAATTGGTTTCCATTATGCGCTTTGTGTGTTGAAAATGTAATTGACTGTCGCTCCTGAGAACAGGAAGAGAGCAGAAAGGACAGGATGCTGAGATAACTCAGCGTAATGATGCTGTTTGTCTTCAGAGCAAATGCATATTTTATCAACACATTTAATCAAAAAAAAAAGATCCATAATTGTACCAAACTGGAGCCGCCGTTTATTCGTCAATTTGATTAGCCGACGCTGGCGGGGTGTCTTTCTTCTGAAACTGGGTCATCTGCTCACACTGTGGTTCCTGTCTCATCTTATAACCAATCTTATTGATCTACAGTTGTTGAATTATTATTATATGGGTGTGTCAGTAGAAGAAACTCTAAGCAGCACTCCTCTGTTCTCTGTCGTGTTTTGACAGCTGCTTTGCTATTCATTTAAAATGTATAAGAAAACTTATTTTTTCTTGAAAAGGTTTTAGGTCCTTTGCAAGAGTATTCTTACCACTTGAAGTATTTTCCTGCAAATGTGACGAAGTAGCAAATAATTGTATTTTAATACGTATATGTATTAACACCAGGAAGTCTTTAGCATGCAACACGCATAACATCTGGTTCATTTGTGTTTTTATTCAGTGAAGGTGCTTCACGTTCTTAATTTATTGTTGGCGTCCCTTGTCAGGCTTGCATAGCTTGAGGCTTTCGTTCTATCTCTCAAACTCAGACTTCAGTTTACCATAACCTGCTTTTAAATTCAGTCGAGACTACAAAGAACAGTGTGTTGCAGTCACATTTTGAATTTCTGAAATGTTTTATTGCACTTGAATAAGTATCAACTTTTACCTTATTAAAAGTCCTCTGTTTAGAAGTTTAGAGTTGCTTTGGAATCATAACTATTGGATCACTGACCAAAACATCTGATGTGTAGCGATGATTTCTCAGTTGATGACTGAGATTCAAATATTGTAAAGGTCAGTTTTGACATCATAAGTTTAGAGGAGACACCATATTTACAAAGTTTAGCTGGTAAAAAGTAAAACTAGGTGAAAGGTTTTTCTGATGCTTTATTGTAATAAAAAGGTGATTCTGAAAGTTTTTGTTGGGGTGGTGGTGAATAAAATTGCCTGTCACACCTTTCATATCTTTATGTAAAAAACAAACAAACAAAAAAAACTAACAATTAAAACCATATATTTCCTTCATTTTACTTCATTTGCTGTTAAACTATCACATACAACCATAATAAAAAAAAAAAACCTGCTCTACCTCACTGTAGCTTAGCTAAAATTGAAAAAGTTCAATGCATATTAATACTTTTGCGAGCTACTGTAGATCTTTTAGTTTTTTTCTCTGATTTTGTTCAGATTCACTGCAAGTCCTACGGTTTAAAGCACTCCTCATATATTCAATCCATAACTTTCAATTTTTTCCCCATTTTGTTTCCCCCTCCCTTCACTTTCACCACTTTTGAAGTCTCCATACTCAGTTCAACATACAGATCACATGATTTTGAGGCCTGCCTTTATAGAAATATATTAAACTTGTCAGACTCCCCGCTGCTTTATATCTGTCAAGATTAAGCGAAGAAGGGGAGAAAGAAAGAAAGAAAGAAAGACGTATGATGGGCCATCTTCCAGTATTAATACATTATCTCATCGCAGGCACTTGTAAGCCTCATGATGGACAGGTTTTTACATCGGGTGTAAGATATTTTCTATTTGGATAATTGAATCCATCCTTCACATTCTGACTCGGCCTTCTTTTGCTTTGCTTGTGCTTGGTAACGTGGCATCAAGTGCACTAACTAAAAAGGCGGTGGGTTGTTAAGCACAGACCGATGAGATTAACTGCAACACAGGGATCACTGGGAGCGAGCAGCGAACGCTTGATACACTGTCATCATTATTTCAGACAATCGTTCCGGTGGGTCTGTAGGTCAAGAAGAGAATGGTGAAAAACAGGCTTATTCTGTTTTTTCATAACCAGATCAGAAATAGCTATTTATTGGATGTGGGATCGTGGCCCCTTTACACTCTCACAGCAAAGAGTGTTGATGTAATTGCTGCATAGTCAAATGAGTTTTTTTTTTCCTTTTCATATTGCTGAGAGGGACTTTTGTGGTATTGAGTACGGAACCGGCAACTGATGCCAGCGCTATTGTGCTCATTCTGGGTGCAAATTAAAGAAAACACTTAATGCTCATCGAAGTATGGAAGGCCAAAGAGAGCCAGGCAGTGGAGAGGCTTTTTCAGCAAGTAGATATTCTTAGCCGGTTGGCCTCTTCAGCGTTTGCAATTGATCCCTCATAATCAGACTCTTTATACTACAGAATTTAACATATTACATTAACACAGACGGCCCGAGAGTTTTTAACACATGGATATTTGGAATGAAAAGTTGGTTTTAATGGTGGAGTTCATCTCACCTACAAAAAAAAAATCTTTGCTCTGTCCATCTGTCTGTATAACCTTCTGTCCAATTCTCTCTAGTGCATTCTGGAGATCCCTAGACCCTCCTGGGCCAGAAAGTATATATTATACCTTCTTCTTTAACCTTTGTTTAACCAGGATAAAACTCCTTGAGATCGACGATCTCTTTTACAAGAGTGTCATGGCAACAGTAAAACAGTTGGTTACAAAAAACACAATCCATCTTCAGAGATTTCACAAGACTTCTGCCAATGGGACCTGCCTTGAAAAAAATCCACACAAATTACCCAAATTATCTCAACTCAGTCCTCTCGATGCAGAGGAGAAGGGGATCTACTTTGACACCATGATTGATGAAACTCTTAAGCCTATGCCTAAGGTAAAACCCATCCACCCTGCAGCAGAAGCTTATTGTACTTGTTTGCATCAGGGTTCTTGCTCTTTCAATCATGAGCTATATCTCGCAGTGATGGGTGAAGGTTGATACAAGGATTTCTAAATCAAGATTTTTGCTTTTGGGTTCAGCTCTTACTTCAGTTCTACAAGGACCAGATACAGTAGCCCTTAAAAGCACTTCTGCTTCTCCATACTCCAACAGTACCTATAAAAAGCCTTGAGAGACACAGTCAGTAGCCTTCACAAAACATATGTGGACCAGACAAGTAAACCCTCATGACCTTATTAAGGTAAAGGTCTAGTCTACCGTATTGTCTAACTCTCTGGTTCCAAGGTCAGATAAATGGTGTTGAGCCTCCTTTTCAATGCCATACAGTAAACTTTCTCAGAGGGGGAAACAAGTGTTATCCCTTAATAGTTGGTACACACTCTCCAGTTCCCTCTTGAGTCCAAAATTAGGATGACTACCTCTGTTTGCATCTCCAAATATGATGTCCCAGCCCTTATATTCCTGTCACACAATGTGGGCATTCCTTTCTTGCCTCGCTCTCAATTTCAATCTGAATCATTCACATCTTGATCACTAGATTAGTCAGGTTGCCATGGATTGTTTTTCATCTAACGTGCCACGTCTGTAGAATTGTTGGTAGGCTCAAATTACCTTATTTTTGATGCCAGTTGGAAGCAAAAATAAATGTTCAACCTTCATTCCAGTTAGGCTGAGTAGCAAATATCTGACCTTCGGGGCATACTCTGTGCATTTGAACTTCCTTCCTTGATAGTTGGCCAGTCATTCAGAAACTAACGTTTTCTGATGCAGTATAGCACTAAATTCCACACCCTTGATTCCAATACACATGTCCTGTTTAGAATAGGAGTGGATCAGAAGTGACACACATATTTCACAGACGTGACAAGCTACTGAAGCATACAGTGCAAATGTTTCTGCCTCCTTAATTCTGCATAAGTTCAGGTAGTAATGGTAAATGTTGTGTGGCTTGTACAAGCCTGCAGAGGACATCCTCCATCAGGTTAATGATCCACCACTAGGATAGACCTAATAGCATATCTGACCCAAAGATACCTTATTTCCATCAGGATACAAGTGCATGGCCTTTATACTACCACCTTAGAAGCTATTTTTACCCTAATTACCCTTTTAACGCCCAGCGTAAAGCGCTAACTCTCTGAATAAATTATGTGTAATGGAGAACCTGTCTGTACACAGATCTGTGAATGCAAGGATCTGTGGTGAATAATGGTTGGTAAGCATAGTTTCAGCCACTCTAATCATACCACGGGCTTCTGTCACTGTAATAACTGCTTCTTATTTATTCATAGAGTTTGCCACATCTCCTTGATAGCCCTTAATAGCAATAGGTTGTCTCCGATTAGCTGTCCTTGGCCTTAATCACGGTAAAGAGCTCACCGCGTTGGCCAGTTTTGTTTGGAGCCGTGATGAGTTTCAAGGTGTACTTCCTCTCAGTTTAATTTGATTGTCTTCTTTTCTTATTCTGATCATTTTAATTTCTCCCCCAGACGTGTTGGGAGTGGCAAAACCCGTGTCTGTATGCAAATGGGAGAATTTGTATTTTCTTCCCTCTGAATACGAAGGCGATGAGCAGCGGAGCACTGGGGCTCCCGTTGTGTGATAGGAATCACATAATAGACCAGTATACAGAGAGCTGTCCGTCAAAGTCTCCCAGGAGAGCCGGGGCCCCCGAAACAAAGGCAGGAGGCATTTGGGTCTGTGTGCAAACTCACTCTCTCTCTCTCTCTCTCTCTCTCTCTCTCTCTCGCTCTCTCTCCTTTTGCTTCGCTCACCCATTCTCTTTGGGTCTTTGCTCCCCTCAGTCATCCAGAGTGTTGACTAGAAACAATGATGAGTAGGATTGTAGGGCAGAATACCAAGCAGAAGGATAATTCCCTGTACAAGTACAGCAGATGTCATTTGGGTTTCTTTGAACAGGTACTGAGTGAACTCTGTGGAATTCACAATTGCCATCCTTTTTAAAAAAATATATGGTTTTAACATTTCAAGGTAATTTGTGTTTGAACCATTAAGCTGTGACGTTTGTATGGCTGTGGTTTTGCTTTTTTTCTTTTCTTTTTTTTATTAAATTGAAAGTTTTTCTCTCTTGTCCTTCATACAATGACATTACACAGTCTGCGAGTTAGAGAGAATTAATTTTTCTCTGTTAGTGCTGTAAATCTGTTTATTCTCTGTTGGCATTCATATTTGCCATAACAGCAATCAAATAAAAACTACGTCCTTCCAAAAGAAAAAAAAAAAAAAAGAAAACCCTGACTTTTAGGATGAAGCATCAGTAATCCTGATCTACTGAGCATTTTGTCAATAAAGGTGCATGTAGGACAGTTCCTGACCTAAACAGATGCAGTAGTACAGTGTTGTGCTTTGCTATATGAAGTGTCACTTCTGGCATCGATTGCATGGTCTAATTAGCATTGACCAAAAAGGGGGAAAGGTTGTGTTAATGATGTACAGTATTACGATGTTTACTCCTGTGACTGACTGCTGACCTTTGAGCCTGTTAGATTTGTTTGCCACTTAAATCCATACCTGCCTGGCACTCAGGACAGTGAAGCACTCAGTGAGGACCTGTGTGTTAGTTGCTAACAAAGCAGTGAAGGACTCTGCCTTGTGTGCAAGGATTTGCCAAGATAGTTTAGAATGTAAGTATAAAATATAACAAGATGATTATAGCTTCACAAAATACGTGAGATTGAAGTTCTCCACATTTTTTTATCAATCAAACCTACAACCCAAAAATGTCTGTGTATTTTTTGACCGATAACCAACACAAGTTCAGAGGTAATTGTGAAAGGGGAAGTTTTTTGTTTTTTTTCAAATACCTCAAATTCAGTGCAACCAACTCCTTTCGGTAGTCATCTAATTAGTAAATATAACCATCTTTTGTTTAGTTTAGACTCAGTTTATCCAGGGTTTGTTAGGGAAGATTAAACAGCATCCTGAGGGGAACTCAACAGACAGATCAAGGGAGAAAGTTGAGTTTTAAGTAGGATGAAGTTATGAAATGGGTTTTAACTAGGCTACATTACTCAGTTACTTTTACTCAAGTTCTTTTTTGGGGTAAGAAAAAAATACTTTTATGGGTAGCTTTACTTCGTCATACTTTAGCATCCCTACAAACCAATGCCTTGATATCACTAGCTTAACTTATTAATTTAGTCTTTAAAGCTGCAGTATGTAACTTTAATAAAAAAAAAATATTTGATTACATATTTGTAGAAACTGTCGCTATGTTGTCACAGTTTGGTATAAAACAGATAATCTCTGAAGAAAACCACATTTCTGTGCCTCCTCCTTAGAAACAACCAAACGACTCCAGGAGGCGGGTGTTAGGGATGTGACACCCCACTTGCTCTCTATTATGCTGCAGCTAGCATAGCATGTTTTCAATGCTAGGCCAGTTAGCATGGCCACCCATGACTGCAGATGAACAGTTTTCCTGTAATGGAAAGTTGTTTTTCTGTCATTGGCACATTTACCAGTGACTACATGAGATTGACTGACAGCGCTAAGACCCTCCTCCTGGCTCTGATTGGTTGTTTTTGTTTGGGAGCGGTGCATTTCTTCAGACTGCAATGCTAGGTCAGGGAGAAGGTGGAGGAGATTGATCTTTTCTCTTCACACATTGTCTCATAATATACATACATACATACATACATACATACATACATACATACATACATACATACATACATACATACATACATACATACATACATACATACATACATAAAGTTTTAACAAATATGCAAAAAGCATATTATTTCTATAAATTGGATACAGCAAATTTAACGAAGTTGTTGTGAAATCTGCTCAATCCAAATCAGCTAACCTTTAATTTCCACAAGCACCACTGAAAGCAGGAGTCAAACATAATGTTTAGAGCAGCATATATCAACACCATATGGTCATATTAAAACCATCCAGTGAAGAAGAATGAGCCAAAGTCTTTGACTGTGCAAACCTGGCAGTGACATACCCCGCAAATTCTTTCAGCTGGAATTGCGGTTTTTTATGTTTAGAGGGCGGCTTTCCTGAGCAACAAATAGTTTTCTTTCATTTAGGGTGTTTGTTTTGTTTGCCAAGAGGTCCATGTGATCACCGGCAGTGGTCGAACACGCCTCATTTAGGCTGCTTTAAACGTGACATGGATCCTGTTCATATCAGTTAAATGTTACTGCTCCTTTGGGGTCCCTAAAATTGTTTGCATGTGTGTGACAGAAACTAAATCACGTAGTGCTATTTGCTGCCGAAAACCCAAAAACCTTCATAATCTAAAGGGAATTTTAACACTTTTAACACTTTCTTTATGAATACATTTTCTCACCATATGCCACGGTCTCTGAATCAATAAGTCTTGCATTGACCAAAAAGGGGGGAAAGGTTGTGTTAATGATGTACAGTATTATTGAAAGTTTTTTTTTTTTTTTTAAAGTTTTACTTGTGCATGCTATTTGGACAGTAACCTGCTGCAGCCTGAGTCAAATAGGAGAAGAAGGGACTGAAAATCGAAAACAGATCTACTTGTTTACCAGTCGCTGGATAAGGAGAGAACACGGGGTAGCTGATGGATGCTCCCTGACAAAATGAAATACCAATACCCAAGTGTAGCTCCGCTTACATAACCTAAACACACCTCTCGAAAGTATTGGTGAAAAAAAAAAATAATTACAGCTCTCTGGAACACGGCTCGGCGGTACAAGAGGCAGAATGCTTTCTGTCGTATCGTGTTAACAATTTACAGTTCATGTTAACCGTTTATTTGCGTTGCCATGCAAACTTTAGTAGTCACATAAATACATGGTAAAAAAGTGATCCCTTTCAAACAAAAACGAGTGCCCATAGCATCCCTAAAGCCTTGCTCAGACATTGCTACGGTTTATGTAAATTATTCTAATATTCTGTGAAATTGCACATTTTGTGGTAGTTTGACGCGAAAAGCTAGATAGTCAAGATGAGGCTAGAGATCTACGTCCTCCACTGGTTTGTTGTCGTCGTAGCTGACAGCCATGTCTGACATTTTCAGAAGTAAAAACTCTTACATCCGTGAGATTCCCATGTAGTCTATTATGTATCTCTAAGAAACTAAGTAAAATAAAATGCAGATGTTGGGTCTATTTAAACATTTGTAAAATTATTACAGTATATGGAATCAAAGGAAGTTGACTGTACTGCTGCGGTACAGTAAATACTTTCCCTTAAAGTTTGGGGTGGGGTTGAATCAGCAACAAAGATACAAAGTAAAGTGTAATTTTTTTAACAGTAAATAGTCTTTGGGAAGAAATATTAATATGATTTTTATACCCTTCCCCCCAAACTTCCTAAATCCTCCAAAGACGACATAGTTTAATTGAACCAGTAAAAGTAAATACACGTGTAATACACATTAAGGCAAGCCAAGAAATGCAAATACTAGATGTAACTTGAAGTCATTATATGTTTAAATCATGCATAGAATCATACACAATTTAGTCATTTCAGTAGTGATACAATTGATCATAAAAAAAAAAAAAAAAAACAGCAATCTATGTGCCTAAAATCTGATTGGTACTTTAACTCCAGACCAATCACATGGTCTGTAACAACGTACAAAATCATTTTATCCTGAACTGTAGATTGTTTGAACAGTTCTTCAATTCAAGTCTTATTTATTTATTTCATTGGTGATTGTGTTGGATTCTCACATATGCACAGAGCAAATAAAAAAAGATAGATTGGAAAGTTAATTTATTTTAGTAACTCAGTTCTCAAGTGAAACACATTGCAATCACACAGACTGATTCTTTTCACTCCTTCATTTCTGCTATGATGAGTTTTCGATGAAGACGTGACACTTAAGATTAGAATATTACATTTTCTAAAAAGAGTTGAATTAAGTTATTTTTAAAGATGCTTTTAATCTATAAAGCAAGTCTCATCGGAATCCATATACTAATTTATTGACTATGATTTAATATATTATTATAAGGATTTATTAATTTATTTGTTGAGTTATGACACTCGTAGCCCTCAATATTAAGGCATTTTGATAGATATACTCTCACCTTATATTTTTTCAATGACGTAGACTCTTTGTTGAAAATATGAAGGATTTATTTAAATGACCCAGTTCCATAATTTACACATATTAACTCCTGCTTGCGTGATATTAAAAGCCAAAAATCTCATGGCCTTTGCCACACTGCTCACTCTTTTTTGCAGGTTTTGAAGAGCGACAAATCGGCTCTTCCCTGGGTCTAAAAAAGTCCAGCTCAATGGAGAGTCTCCAGAAAGATGCCGCCAAAGTCATGGCGGGCGACGAGCTCAACGTCCAGAGGATTCATTCACACATCATCAGGGGGCGAGGCTGCAACGAGAGCTTCCGGGCGGCAATTGACAAGTCATATGTGAAGACTGGTCTCATACCAAGGGAAGAAAACAGCGTGGAGACATGTGAGTATTTATATATTTACGGTTAGCAATTCTATTTTTGTTCTAGTTTCTACTGCAAATATCTTATCACACTTGAAATAAGACAAAACTAACTTACAAGTAACTTTTCAGCAAGATATAGAATCTTGTTTTAAATAACTAATTTCTTAATATTAATGAAAAAGTACTTGTTCCATTGGCTGACAATTTCACTAATAACATGGGAAAAATGTTTTGTTTCAAGTAGTAAGATATTTGTACTTGAAGCTAAACCATAACTATCTAGTAAGACTGTGTTTTTGCAGTGTGCTGAACTTGGTAATGTTCTGATACGTTTCCTGAAATAACCTTTTATCTTCCTAAACATGTTTTTTTGTGGTACAAAAGTCTCTATATCTGCAAGTTCCTCCAAAATGAAAATAATCAAATAGTCACCACACAGCCAGCCTGACCATCACCTTCCTATGCAAATTTAATCGATTCTCATCTCCCTTCTCCCATTGACTTGGATTTTCTTAACGATTGTGTCGATTTTCTGCACTGTTTTAGTTGTAGTCTGCCTGTAGTTTTAGCAATGGTAGCAGAGGAAGTAAAGAAAAACGTTAAGTCTGTGCTGGTCACGCTGCCAGATATTGAATTAGCATTAACAACCAGCTCGCTTGGATCAGCACATCTCTCTATGCAGTGGAGGATGGGTGTTTACAACGCAGGCAACTTCCAGTAAGATTCATAGCGTTAAACTGGCGCATTACATACGTCATGTTAGTGACTGGATAAAATTTAAACTGTTCTTCCTTGAAACAATGTCAGTAGTCCAGACCCTGTGTACAAAGCAAAGCATTGATTGATTGATTGATTGATTGATTGATTGATTGACCTGCTCCACATTAACCATAACACTTGCCTGAATTGGTGGTTGGTAGCACATAACTACTTGAAACAATACCAAATTTTATCATTTGTTTTATAAATAATTTATAAATTGTTTGTTCCACTTGTTTTCTTGCGTTTTCTGAAATAGGCCACCACAAACGCCATTTATGGTGAAAACCAATTATTGTGCATAACCTTTAACACATAACCTCCACAGTGACACATGGTGGATTGAGCAAAGCCTCTTTTAAAGGGAGTTTGTTGAACAATTTTTTATTTTATTTTGGGGCGTTAGACTGAAGAAGTTAAACATGTATGTCAACACTTTTCAGGCTTTTTGTTGGAAAATCACATCAACAAATCCCCAAAAATCTGCATTATGTTGGTCTGCCTCATAAAATCCCATTAGAACACAGTGAAGTGTGTGATAAAACGCTAAAAAGTTCAAGGGGTGTGAATATTTCTGCACGTGACTGTAGTTGTCAGGCGATGACAGCACACAGAGAGACAGCCGTGTTACAGTTTCCGACAGGTAATAACACTGCAACACCACAAGAGTAATCACTCGATATAAATTTCCTTTCACCATTAAAGGATTCCATTAAAAGAGCTGGGGGACATTTGAAAAAGAAGGAATTATTTGCCTGAAACGCTTTGTTCTCATAAGCTCTGTCGGCAAGCCACTAAATACAGTCTTATCTCTGCAAAGAAAAATGGGGAAAGCAACCGATTTCCCCGGCTGCAGTATATTGCATTCTCCCCATGATATTCAAATAACTCTGTTTTTCAATTTAGATAAAAGCAGCCAGCCTGCGCTCGTCACTGAGGTTAATAGTCAGAGTTGACAGATAAGCCGCTGCCTTCCACATGCTCCCAGACTTTTATTTACATAAAATAAGAACGGAGGGATGGGTGTGAGGTGTGGGGGGGAGAGTGGAGGGGGGCAACATCACGTAAAGAAAATGTGTCCCCACAAGATATTCTGCTGGACAAAAACAACAACAAACAAAATGCACTTCCTCTTGTGCCGCTTTTGTGTTGGACTGTTTTGAAGGAGTAAGACAGAGAAAGTGAAAACATCTCTCATGTCTTGTATGTGTTGGGTGGGGGGGAGAAAAATGACTTGCAATTTTCTTTGTCTTTCATAACCTTCACTGACAGGCCGTCTTAAAGGTCTATGATTATTAAGGAAGAAAAGTTTAATGGTTGATTTCAGGGAAGTGACAAAATGTTTCACGCGATTGTCGCCTGCCGCAAATTATCTTTGAGTTTCCTGACACTTTCATCAAGGCTTCTGCTATCATTTGAGAATGTCGAGCTTTTTTTCTTCTTTTTGAGACCCATCAAATCAGTCTACCCGGCCTCACCTTTCGATGTCTGACGGTAAAGGCTTTTTTCTGCTTTTTTAAAAGATATAGCTCTTTTTTTCCCCTCTCTCATTTAATGTCATGTTTAATAGTGAATGACAAACATGTTTGTATATTGAATTCAAACCAGCTTGAACATGAACAAAAACCTGCAGAAGCAGGCAAACCCAGAGATGCGCATTCATCTGCTGCCCTCTGGGAAGTTCTGGATTAAAATATTTAGAATGTTATCTGCAGCTCAGCATCATTAAGCAGTGGTAGGAACATTAGCACTACCGCTAATCAGCTACAGCTCACAGCTGCTACTCAGCGCCATTGTTCTTAAGTGGATGATAAGCAGGCGGCAGACAGAGGGATCAAGCAGATCCCTATCCAGAAACCGCGTACAAATGTGGGCAGGTGCCCAGGTTGATCTCAGGTAATCACACCAGCCCTGTTCAGTCTGCTTAAATCCAACTCCCCGGTTCGTTTGGGGAGGTGCGAATGCGCAGTTGAACTCTGGCACGGATCAAAAAGACAAAATCTGGGCCTCAAACTGAATTCCAACCGGAGATCGCTCCAAAAAGAGGAAGCAGACTACAGCGCAAGGCATTCTGGGTAATGTTGGGAATAAAGGATTCTGTGTGTTCCTCTATCTGTTTCATCTACTTCAGGGGTGGCCAAGTCCAGTCCTCGAGAGCCACCATCCTGCAAGTTTCAGATGCATCCCTGCTTCAACACACCTGAATCAAATGACTGGCTCGTTATCAGGCCTCTGTAGAGCTGATCCCGGTCTGTTGGAGTAAGGATACTTCTAAAACTTGCAGGATGGTGGCTCTTGAGGACTGGACTTGGCCACCCCTGAACTTGCATGCTGCTATCTACACACATGCACACACATACGCACACGCTCTGGAACGCCCTCTTTAGGACCTCGTTTACATAGAGGCCAACTAAAGGAATCAGAAACTGTTATGTGTCATTTTTGATGTGTTTTCCCATAAGAAAAACATGACAATGGATCAGTGCTGCACTTTAGTCTTAATAAATGGAATTCATGAATCCAACTCACTGACTCTTCTTGAACCTCAGACATCAAGAACCCAGCTGGAGGAAGGATCATCTCCAACAGTAAACACAACCAAAACAAACTACCGTATCTAGTGCTAGTATGAGAAATGACTCACGGTCCTTATGAGGTATTAAAAAGCCTACTGCTAGTGAGCGGTAGCTTGTAGCTAGTTAGCTAGCTAGCTAGTTTTTTTGTATCTATCGTGGGAAAGCGGAAATTTATCAGCAGTTTGCTGGATGACTTGTGTCTTTGCCACTGACTAACTTCCTTTGCCAACTCACACAATGTTAAATGCATTCTGGGCAGAACAGTTGGGCACTGCTGCTATATGTGATTTTCTTTAATATACTTGAACACCACACGCTCAACCAATATCAGATCAACACTCTTTCTCATAATCAAGTAGGCCATAACGTGATCATAGCATTGCAGTTTTGTATTACAAGACATTTTTTTTATTATCGTAGCAGGCAATTGTTATTGAACCCGTCAGGGGAAAAAAAAACACACACAGGAAGTAGCTCATCCTGTTTCTATTAAAACTAATCATCCCTTTTTGAATCAAATTGTTGAAACGACCTGAGTTTTCCGTGACATTGTAATGTGGTGCGGAGGCACCTGTGCAAACAGAGGCGAGAGGCCGTGTGCAGAGCACAGCTGCATAATCGAGCAGATTTAAGACTCTAATCTCCTTTGTGTTCTCGCCGTTCGGTGCTCTGTGTTCACATTCCGTTTCGGTGATTTCCTTTGAGGTGGCAGCTGAAACAAAAGGCTGATAGCTGCACAGATCACAAGAAGAAAGCCAAACCCGATCATCCTTCAAATCTGATTCCAGCATACTCTCCCCTTCCTTAGGCTGCTAAATATCTTTGTCTCGCCTCCCTCTTCTTTCCACAAGATAAGCACTTTTCTCTCGCTCTTTCTCTCTCTATATATATATCAGAAGCAGAAGTTGAACAATGACATGCATGACTGTAATACATTGTAATCTAAGGGACATCTACTTCATACTTCAGAGCACAGACAGGAGCCTTGCCAAGCTCGGTGCACGTCGTATTTGCAATTATGATCCCCAGAAGCCTTCTTCAAGATTATTTAAATGCATAATTAGTGACGGATTAATTACATTTTCTACATTGATTCTGATTAGATGTGATGAAAACTTTGGGTTTAATCAACCTTGCAGCACCTAAGGAGTTCGGTTTGAGTTTGATGTCGGGTTTAAAATTAGTTCAGACGTAATTAAAAATCAGATTCGCATGACTATCATTACTGCTTATGCTTGCGTGAAGGCAAATCTTTTTTTTTTTATGTGTAAAATGCAGCAGAAGAAGAGTTTTTTTTTTCTTTTCTTTCTGTGATCCATGTGAACTACACACAACTGAAATAACTTGAGGGTCTGAGCTAAGTGAAAATCAGTTCCAGTGCACACTACTCTCAGTGGGTGTGCAATGTAAATATATTCTGCTCTAATGAGGCGAATGAATTCAGTGTGTTTTGTTCAGAGCTGCTATACCTTTTGGGAAACAGTTTTTTTTTTGTTGTTTTTTTTTCATGGCTCCTCTGATGTTGCTAAAAGAAAGAAGTTATGCACTGCAACTGATAAAAGAAAACTGGCGCTGTCTGCTGATTTCAAATACAGCTTCATTGATCTGCAGGGAGTCAGCTGAAAGTTAAAGTTCATTTAGTTGCACTTTATGTTCTAAGCTGCCTTGGCTTCTGTAAAAGTTCCTCAAAATGTGGAAGTGCTGTGATAAAATATTTCCTCCTCAAGGATTCTTCTTTTGCTCTTTGTGCCTTAAATGTTGCAGATCAACAAACATTACGAGACAAAAACAGGAGTTAGTATGAACTGCTTTTTTTTTTTTTTTAATTCATGTATAAAACAAAAATCCATCCAAACCAGCTTGGCTCTATATGAAAAAGTAATCCTCTAATGACTTGGTCACTCCAATTTGCCACAATGTCTGGAATAACAATGAGTAGAGGGATTTTGGCCCGTTCTTCTGGAGAATTATTTTAACTGGAGTATTTTCAAGAATGCTCCATACCATGTCACAAGGTTTTCCATTAGATTTAGGTCCAGACTTTAACTAGGCCACTCCAAGTCCCTTCTGTTAGATGTGGGCTTGATGGTACACTAGGGATAACTTTCTCACTTTTTCGGTGGTCTCTTTGGTCAGCTGGCATTTTGACGTTGGGAGTCTCCCATGGATGCTGTTTTCACCCAGTCTCTTTCTTATGATTATGTCACAGACTCTGACCTTTACGGGAGGTTTGTAGATTTTGTTCCCTGTTTGTTTGTAAGCTCTAGAGCAGTAGGGTAGGGTTAGGCTTAAATAGGTTCTTGATTTTTTTTCATGTCAAGGCATGATGTAGTCCTTTATGATGTCTTTCTGCTTGCTTCATGTTGTCAGACATGTTGTTCTCTTTAAGCAATGTCTTCATTCTGGCAGTAACGACGCCTTGGTGTGGCTGGTGAAATTGAACTCAAGTTTCCAGAAATATACTTTCCTAGAGTTAAATCAAAGGAGGACCATTACTTTTTGTGATGATCCTGACCCATTGAATTGTGACGGCACAGCTAATCTGTTCCATAACTGTATATTTAACACTCCATCCGACCTTTTCTGTCCTTCCAGTGGATGAAGACACAGAGGACAGCTACTGGTCAGGCCTCGAGTCAATGTCCACGAGCGGCGACCTCAGCCTAAGCGGCGGGCTGGTTGACGACAAACAGAAAGACGGTGCCCTGGGGGGGCCGAAGGAAACCAAGAGCGTGGACAAGGAGAAAGACAAGGACAAGAACAAACCAAAGAAGGGTGTGCTGAGGGGCCTGGGTGAGATGTTCAGGTAAGAACACCAGAAGCCCGAAGCTATGCTCCCACACAACACCGACACCCTGACACGCATCGTTCGCGTTGCCCTGAGCACCGATCGCTGTTTGTTTAATTCCACTCAACACGTTCAGCAGTGGATCATACAGACTGAATACATTCTCTGGATGTTGCCAGCGCTAATCAGGGACCCTTTTCCTTGAACCCTGTGAGATGCTGGAGAGATGGAGCGACGGGGGCGGGGTGTTGGTATCCACCTCAAGGGCCTTTGGCACTTTAGAGCCAGATTATTTTTAATAAGGGCAACATGTTTTATTCATAATCCCACGTGTGCAGGCCTTCTATCCACATCGCTCAGCATTGGTTAACCAGCAGACATTGTTCAGAGCCCGTGCGAGCGCTAATGGGGAGGGGCCCGAACGTCGCTTGGGGAATTAAAGACCTTTGGAGATGTTAAAAATCGACTTTGAATCTGTTGCCTCTTCCTGACTCGAACAGCTTCTGTTTCAACATGGAGCTGCAGGATTCCAGCAAAAGCATATATTTTACTTCTTCTCTCTGAATCTTTTTGCTACTATTATCCAACCACGGAGGATTCTTTATATGCAGGAAATCCAATAGCAGGGATTTATTCCGAATTAAACCCAAAGTGACTCTCCTGGTTTCCACTATTGTCATTCCCTTGTGAAATATCTGGCCAAATTAAATGACACATCTACACTGTGATCTTGTCTTTGCAATCATAAACATCAATGTGTGTTTTTCCAATTTTGAGAAGGTTTTTTAAAAACCTCATCATTGCCAATCTGAGTTGTTTTTTAAATTGGCGTGTTTCTGTCAAGTTAATTTATTTTTGTAATTCAAATTTGTGCAACTATGTGGTCAGTGGATGCCACACTTCTCATATTTGTATTGTTTAAGGTTTTTTTAATCTGTCTAACATTTCCTACCCATTTAATTGCAATATGAAAAAATTTAATTAAAAAAAAGAAGATACTCTCACAAGGCACCGTACTTCAGAAGTTCTGTGATCATTGTCATTGTATTCTTGAAGTCTTTATATATAAGCCCCCCTCATGTTTCCATACAAGCGAGATTAGAGCATTTAAATGATGCACATTAAAAACATTTGCTTTTAATCACAGACCGACTATCGACGCAGAAGCATTCCCAGACTTGCACTCGAATAAAACTCACATCCTGCAGGTATCAATTCAGCATTCCAGTTGCATGACAAACTTCCGATGGAGTTCCATTAATATTTCAGTTCTCTGCACATTTTAATATGGCATAAATTAACGGCGAAGGCGCTCCCCACCGCTATCGCGCCGTAAGTT
Organism: Poecilia latipinna; assembly: GCF_001443285.1. NCBI lineage: Eukaryota > Metazoa > Chordata > Actinopteri > Cyprinodontiformes > Poeciliidae > Poecilia > Poecilia latipinna. Next base: position 197,812 of record NW_015113364.1, read on the forward strand.
GTTTTCATGTGGATTACCTTAATAGGATTAGTCAGCATATCACTGGGAAAAGCACAGAACTCCGAACAAAAGACGACAAGCGTGTTTCCAGGTCACAACTGACGAACGTGCGGGGGTGGGGGCTTGTTTGTTTTGAATGATTTCAGTTTTGCACATTTCATGGTTTTTTTTTTTTTTTTACTTTTTATGGTTGCTCAGTTGTCATTTCAAGGTTTGGCAACAATATACAAGTGACACACCAGGCAAAAGCACAAACACGCAGAAATGTTTCTTCTTTTTTTTTTTAGGAACTGCAGAACATTTGAATAGAGGTAGCAATTTGAGCCAGAGGTCTGACACTTTGACATGCAATCAGTGCTGTGGGCAAAGCTTAAATCTTTCTGAGTAGCTATGTGCTGCTGGTGATTTTCCCTGTGCATGTGGGCCCGGTACATGCCCTCCTTGGCCTCATCATCGTTCTTCATTATCTTTGAGTGCCACAGTCACTTAAGAGTTGGCATGCTGCGGGCCGCTGTGACACTCCCCCTGCTCTCTGCGTTTAACGGCAGACCCGGCACTTCCTGAATACAAAGAGGGAGACCTGCGAACCTACGACGGCGTGTCAAGGCCACTGTGTAAAAGATGTGGATATTTCTGGGTGTGAAAAGTTAAAAATTTGCTTTAAAATTCTAGGAAATTTTGAGATTAATCCCAGAAAATTTTCTAGAAAAATCTTAGAAATGTCTGGGTTTGAAAACTAAAAAAAAAACTAAAAAAATAAAAAAATGTAAATTTAAATTTAAATTTTCTCAAATTTTTAACAAAGTATTTTTAACTTGAAAGTCAAGAATTTGCTTGGAAGAAATCTGAAATGTTTAAAATTGATCTCAGAAAATTTCTATAAAAAATAACTAAATAAATTCTAGAAAAAAAAAAGGAAATTTCTGAGTTTGATAAGTTGAACATTTTTTACTTTTGGAAATTTTCTGAATGTCAGTTTTTGACTTGAGTTTGAGTTTTCATACTTTGAGTCATATTTCTTATTTTTGGAAAATTTCTGAGATCAATCTAAAACATTTTGAGTTTTTTCAAAAACATTTCTGAGATTAATTCCCAAAATGTGAGGTTTTTTTAATGTCTTTTTTTGTGTTTCCTCCTATCTTCAATGACACCGATACGCTGCCATAGTGAACCAGCCTGACTGAGCCTCAAAGTTTCGGCGTCGTCTCCCAACAACTTCTACTTCATGTCAATTTCCAGCTTAAATCCTATAAAACTCCTCACGCCATCTTAATGTCTTCTCTTCGTTTTTCTCCCTTTCCTCCTGACAGTTTTAAAAACTTAACAATGGCAAAGAACTGAGGTGAAAATAAACGCTTCTCGCCGGGTGCAACAACAAAACACTAAGTGCTGTGAAATGCCTGGCGGTCAGGAGGGAGGATAGAGAATCAAAGTGTCATATCTGTCTGTTGTGTGTCTCGCTTTTAGCAATTCCGCCGAAAGTTTTGTTTGATTTCAGGGAGGAGAAAGTTTCGCTGCTCATGACAAAGGCTTCGGCTGACAGGGGAAGGAAAACGCTCCTTGAAGGCTCGCGCTTCGCGGGCGGAATTTATAGCGGTGATTTTCACATTCGGGTGTCTCAGCGTTGCATCAAAACATCAAAAAGACATCCTGATTAGGTTAATCCTTTGTGCTGCTCGTCTGCGTGGTTTTCATCAGCACGAGTTGGACAGCCCGCCGCGTCTCCCAGATGCATGCCTTCCACACGTTCTGCCTCTCAGGATCTTCAAGGAGTTTTGCAGCACGCTGCAGTTTGAGCTCATTTGCATGCAGGCCTTTTTGGACGGCCTGATGAACGTGTTGTGCACGTCCGCCTAATGGACAGGCTGATTGGGAGTGCATTAACGTTGGTGCCAGGAGAAAAGGAGGGCCGCCTAATATATAGGAGTTCAGGGGAAGAAGAGGTGGAATGCAAAAAAAAAGAAAGAGTTGAGTGCAAGAATGTATAAAGCTACAAGCTAAACAATTTTCCTGCAGCGGTGAGTTGTTTTTCACCGTTGTACATGTACACAAAGTTAATTGACAGCGCTAAGGCCCTCCTCCTGGCTCTGATTGGTTGTTTTTGACCAGGAGCAGTGCATTTCTTCAGAAGCTCAGGGAGGGGGTGAAGGAGATGGATCTTTTCACAGATTATCTGTCTCATAAACATGATCAACTTTTGTGACTCGAATGAAAAACGTCCCCCAGAGCATGATGCCGCCACCACCATGTTTCACTGTGAAATGCCTCAGAATGATGCCAGTTTGCCAGCGCACTGCTAGTTTCTATTTTCTCTAATTAATCTGTCAACTTTTCACATGACAGCTGTTTGACTGAACATCTGCTCTTGGAATGAATGAAACAAGTGGACTGAAATGACCTCTGAAGTCGAGCGAAGGTTATCAGAATAAACAGAGTTCTGTTTTTGCTTTAAGTTTAACACTTCTTTTATGTTTCTTTCATTTTTTCCCCAAGCAGTATGGACATTTTTGCACTGTAAGCAACCCAGTAGACTTCTCTATAGTCTTATGAATGGGCTGGACTCTGCATGTTTGCGTGCAGCAGATAAAAACAGCCCTGGGCAGCGATGCATCAGTGTTATTCTAAGGATGCCCGTTACATGCATGTTGTCACAGTGTACGTGTCTGCATTCATTAGGCTACAGGGGCCACATGGGGACACATTATCCCCCCTAACCACTATGCTTTATTATTTATGTCCTTTCTAGTGGATAACACGTGATCGTTACCTTCCAGTCCGATCAGGATTGTTTCCATGTCCGCAGCTCAGCCCAGGGCCGCGTTGGCATGCTATCGCACAATGTTGCCTGTAGAACTCCCTTCAATGGGACTAATGAGGTGTTGTTTATCTGCTCTGTGACTGACTGACCTCTTCCATCAGAGCCCCAAACTCCATCACTTGGTGTGAAAGTGTGTCACGTCTACGAACATGCACCAAATAAAGGAAGCAAATGGGCGTGCGGATCATCCACGCTGCAAAAACGCAAAACCTAACCCAATATTTTTTGGTACAGTTTCTAATAAATACCTTGGTGTGCTTGAAAAAAGACAAAACTAACTTACAAGTAACTTTTCAGCAGCATATGAGCTGGTTTTAAGGCAATAATTCCTTGTTCTTGTTTCAATGGCGGAATATTTCACTAAAACGTGGGAAAAATTTATTGTTGTAAGTGAAATAATTTACATGTAGTTTCAGCCAAGCTACAAAGCTAACGCTCCACTGCAAAAACATAAGTATTTGTTCAGACTAGTTTCTAGTGCAATATTGAAATAAAAATACAAGTAGCTTTTCAACAAGATGTGAGCCAATTGTAAGGCAACAATTCCTTAATATTGTTGAGAAAGTACTAGTTCCTCTGGAAGACTATTTCACTAATAACATGGTGAAAATGTCTTGAAATAATCTGCCAGTGGAACTAGAACTTTTTTTTAATGATATTCAAGAATCATTGATTTAAAACAAGCTCCTATATCTTGCTGAAAAGTTACTTGTACATTTTTATTTCCAGTTCACAAACATATTTGCACTAGAAACTAGACTGGAAAAAAATCTTTTTATGTTTTTGCTGTGCAGCGTTAGCTTTGCAGCTTGGGTGAAATGCATGTACATAATTCACATCCTATATGTGTGATACTTATATATATTTATGAAGATTAAACTTGTATGCATTAATATGCATTCAAACATTTTGTCTTGAACTTTTTTTCTTCTTTTTTTCACTTTGATACATCAGAACAGCAGTAGGGAGACAGGAAGGTGAAGCCAGGGAAAATGCAAAGAAGAGCTGGGAAGGGAAATGGTTTCCATAGAGAGGAGGTGGAGGTGGGGGGCTGGAGGGAGAAAGGGAGCGTGTGCACTGGAGTGAACTGGGGCATCGGGGGAAAATGGAAACCAAGGATGAAAAGCAAAGGGAGACGTGGAAGGAGAGAGGGATGAGAGAAGAGGGGAGCCTTTTTTTACAGTCAAGCCATCACGCCACTGTCTGCCTGCCTGCCTGCAGGAAGGTTTGGGGGATCTGTGGAGGTGTTTGTACATCTTAATGCAGGATGTTGGGCGAGCGAGCTGCGAGGTGCATGTAGATCCGCGTGTCTGCTCGCGTGTAGTGCCCGTCTGCGTGTGTGGAAATGAAAAAGATTGCTTTAATAGGCTCTGGCATCAACTTCAACCCTTTCTCCCCTGTGTATTCTCACCCACACAGACACACAAACGCACACAGTTTTTTTGTTTTTTTTTTCTTGATTTTTACTACCCTCCCCACCAATCTGATAAGTGGCATGCCTCATGCGGAGCCATCAGCCGACGCTGGAGCTTAGTGTGACAGTTGCAACCCCCTCTCACCCCACCCCCTCTATGTCAGCCCCCTCCTCCCTCACCAATGCGCAGCCCCACTCAAGGCTGCGCAGGGGGACACGGGAGGACCGGGGCGTCGCAGTGAAAGCTGGAGAGGAAGGATGCTCTCTATCCTTCAGCCCCTATTATTCTTATGCGGTGAAGGAGCACGCCTGAAGTGCCGGGAACTGGACCAGAGCAGGACTAAAGTGTGTGTGTGTGTTTTTCTGTGCATGCACTAGTACTGCCTGGAATATGGATAACATATTATAAAAAAGCGTGACCAGCTCGTCTGTGAATATCACTGTAAAAACACAAAATCTCACCAAGGATTTCTGGTCTAGTTTCTAGTGCGGATATCTTCGTACACTTTAAATAAGGCAAAACTACCTTAAAGTAACTTGTCAACAAGATATAGGAGCTTGTTAAAAGTACATTTTTCCTTAATTTTGATGAAAAAGTAAAAGTATGTATACTTATAACGAGACATTTTTCACACAAAATCTTACCATCTATTTTTTGGTCTAATTTGTAGTGCAAGATATGAGCCTCTTCCAAGTCCACAATTCTTGAATGTTGACTAAAATGTGCTGGTTCTGTTGTATATTTCATTTACAACAAGACCTTTTCCATATTTTATAAGTAAAATAATCTGCCAGTGAAGCTAGTACCTTTTAAAAATTAATATTAAGGAATTATTGATATAAAATAAGCTCCTATATCTTGTTGAAAGGTTACGTTTAAGTTAGTCTCATCTCATTTCAAGTCCACTGAGATATTTGCACTAGAAAATAGACCAAAAAAAACATAGGTAAGATTTTGTGTTTTTGCAGTGCAGCAAGTTCCTCCACGACTCTTCTCTGCTCATGTTGTTAGAAACCAATGATGAATAAGCTTGGTTCATCATTACTACACTGCAGTGACACATGTGTTGGTTTCCTGCACACACACACACACACACACACACACACACACACACTCTCTCGGTTTAACACACAAGCCTCTCCGCTTCCCTACGACACGCGCTCGCATATTGTAATATTGTGCCACATTTGATTTGAAGACAGCAATTAGACGCCTCCACATGAGAGCCCTGACATCTGCTGAACGTAATCTGAGAGAAAATGATAATTGTTCTGCTTCTTTTTTTTATTTTTATTTTTTTTCCCCGCCTCACTTATCACAATGTCTGGGCTGAGGTATTAAAGACAAGCGTGAGGCGCAGCGTCAAGCTGCAGCCTCTGCGTAGCAATGAGTGTCATGTGGAGTTATCTGAACAATGGAGTAATTATATAAGAAGTCATAAAAAAAACCCCACATTTTTAATGTGGATGGTGAAGTGAGCGTAAACAGTAAGTTGTATTTGGATAAGATTAAGTAAAGTAAACTGAGGGAAATTAGTTTTGTTTTGAATATTTCTTGAACTTTTTTCACTTTTTGTCTCAGTTTGAGTGTAGACTTTTAAAGTTCGAACAAAACAAAGTAGTGAACTTAATGTTTGGTCAATTTTTCTAATAAACATTTAAGAAATGTGACATGCACTTGTATTCACTCCCAACTTATTCAAACACCAATAATACTTCTTCAATACTAAGAAATGTAAACTAGAAACTAGATTTTGGGTTTTTTGCAGTGAAGGTCTATGCCACACCTTGCAACATTTCTTGTCCGCTGCTGGACTGACCAGGCTGGACAAGAAAAGTATTAACTAGTGAAGCAGCCATAATGTCCACGGCTCGTCTGGAGGAGCTACGGAGAACAAATCTCAGGTTGGAGAATCAGTTGTCACGTTACTAAAACTGTTTCCTTGTATGTTCTTTAGAAATGACATCTTTTGAAATAAATTCCTCAATTTCACAAGAACGTTTGTACGCTTACTTGAGATGGTTTTTTGTTCTTGTGAAGAAGACTTGATGATCTTTTTTTAAAAGATTTTTTCTGGCTCTAGTGGGCTTTATTTGATAGTTAATTGACAGGAAAGTGGGTAATGAGAGAGGGGGAAGACATGCAGCAAAGGTCGCCAAGCCCGGTAATCGAACCTGCGACAGCTGCATCGAGGACTAAGGCCTCCATATGTGGGATGTGCATCTTGCCCAATAAATACCAAAACATTCCTGAAAACCTCTATCCATTTTTCTAATATGAGTGACCATGCTAGTTTGAAACTACAGCATCTTAGAAAAGTACATTTTCCTGGTTGATTCGCTGCAAACCAAAAGATGGAAACGCCCCTAATATGCTTTTTTTGGGTGTGTGTGACATTTCAAAAGTTCAGTCAAAATTCACGTGACGATTGGCACATAGCTAGTGTTTATCTAAATACTCTACAAATCTAACCTTTACAGAAGAGAGGCAAGAAAAAAAGCTACTGTAGAACCATAAGCTGGTCAGAGGACCTGAATACAGGACAATCCAGGAAGGACACCTGGTAGAGGGTGTGAACGACTCCAGACTGAGGCGTAGTTTCACCTTCCAGCGGAGCAATGTCACCAAGCGTTCAGTCAGAGCCGCAGTGGAAGAGCCTGGATAAAGGCATGCAGTAAGTATCTGTGATTAAATGGGTCCTCAATGAAAACAAACGCCACATTTTTCCAGTTCTTTATTAGTAAGAACTGAATTTTTGGTGTTCCCAAAGAGTGACACACCACATTCACGAATGCCGTGTAAGTTATAAAGTGGCCAAGAATGCGGCATGGGGGGGAACCCAATTAATAAAAATACATGCCCCCAGTGAGGAGATTAGCGACTCAAAAACAAGCCAGTTAAGTAACTAAACTCCAGAGTACAGCATATTAAAGTCAACACAAACGCCTTTGTCTGGTGTTAAATAATTGAATGTAACCATCAGATTGTTGGGGGGTTCAGGACGGGGAGGTGACGGCTAAGCGATTTAGACATGGGGTGAATCAAAGTGATGGGATTAAAAGGAGAGGTTGGATGGGAGGGGAGGAGGGCTTGATTTAACCCACCGTAGAAAAATGAGAGACAGTTCTGTCCGGTTGGGACTTCTCTGCTTTTGGCCACTCAGTGCAAATATGATTGGGCAGCACTGGGCCTCCGTCAGACGGCTCTGGAGTAATTAGGTTTGGAATGCTGCATGCAGTGCTCCGAGATAGACCTAGAAGCACGGAGAGTAGGGGTGTGTGTGTGTGTGTGTGTGAGAGAACTGAGGTGGTACTGCGCGATGGAGTTAATTGAATCTGAAATCTTGTTGGCCTGAAATGAGATCCGCCGATGTCTCTCACACTGTGTCTCATGCAGAGGGGCTGCAAACATGACTGAATTCATAAAGTGCCTTATTAAAGAGCTGAAATTAAGTGTAGCAGTGCAACTCTTTCATAGTCTACCAGGCCCATAACTGCTAATGATCCAACCCCAACGGAATGTCAACCCAAAGACAATCTCTTTCTTGTTTCGCTCCTCCCTTTGTTGTTCCGTTCCACTTGAGCTTCTATCGCCTCTCCTTTCCTTCGCCATGATTTTACACAGAGTGCATCCAGTGTTTCTTGACTTTCTCCTAATCTATTTGATATTTTCTTTTTTTTTAGGCGAGGAGACACTTTGATCTTATTTCCCACTTTGGGCTGGAATCTCTTTGATCAATGTGAGGAAGGCTGCTCAACCTGAAATCTCTCTCCGAGGATAGGCAGGCAGATCCAAAGTTATGAGAAAACATTTTTAAAAAGCTGTACGCTGATCTGAGAAAGGAACGGTTACGTTTTGTTTCTGTAAAACAGTGTGACTAAACCATTAATATCCCCTGTAATAAAGTGTATTAAGCGTCTTCGAAGAGAAAAAAAAAAAAAAGCCCAATAAGCTGAATTAGAGATGCATAGCATGTTTGATATTGCAGAGACAAAGGTGAGAAATGCACAGGAGGGAATCTATTTATTTTCTCCTATGCGCTATGCAAATGAAGTGGGCCGCCTGCTACAGTGGAAGTCATTACTAGTCCGCTCACCAATCTCCTTGGCTCAGAATGTAATGAAACAGAGGCCTTTGGCTGAAATGACCTTTCCCATTGGTGGAGTTCCCTCATGTGCATAGACGCTAACATACACGGTAGATAGTTTGCGGGAGAGACAATCACTGGCAAGGCAAGGAGGAAGAACAAAAGCTCCGAAAATTGCTTTTGAATTGCAAAGATAATATCAATCAACGTTGAATTACATTTCTGATTTCCATCAAAGGCAACCAATTAAAGGCAGGAACCGGATTCCTCTTGCTCTGTCACCGCCTCAACATGTGTTCGGCATGTTAAGAGAAAATGTCTGCATTCTTGTTCCCCCCTCCTCAACAGTCTTCAAAGAGTATGTCGGGGAATGTGAAATTCCTTTTCTTTTTCTTTTTTTTTGTTGGATCAGAATTTCATTCCTTCCTGTGTTTGTCATGAAGGAATCTTAATTGGTGCCTGGCTTCCATACCATACAGTGACTCACGAGTCTGCACCCGGTAAAGGTTGTAAGTTTGGGGAGAGAGGGTTTGAATGAATGGCTGAGATGGATAACATGGTCTGGAGCAGCAGATTATTATCAAGGCATGTTCAGACCATTAGTGAGTAGGTCGTTGGAGGCTTCGTGCCTCTGTTGTGACTGATGGTCATTTCCTCGCAAAATGACTGATGTCCTCGAATTTTTTACATTTTGTCAAGGCACACTCATAAACAATGTGAACACACTGAAAGGTCAAAAAAGTGTTGACAAAGTTCAAAACAGGGTTATGTTAAAAAACAACAACAATCCCGAGTTGTTTCATCTACCTACAGGGAAAATGGGAAATGGCCTGTATAGCACTCTTCTAGTCCAGAAGCGCTTCACACTACATTCAATCAAGTACCTGGCCACCGTCAGTGGCAAAATACTTGGGAAAGTACGAAAGTACCACCATCGATGCTTTTGGCACCGATGGTGGCAAGGTACATCATTGTAGCCATAGGTTCTCTGGAACAGTCTAACAGAAGCTCGACTGTCGCCACCAAGAGGTTAGGTGGGTGAAGCGTCTTGCCCGAGAACACTACAACGAACATCCTAGAGTAGATTATTTTTCAAAAATGTCATGTTTGAAGTTTTATTTTGCTCGACTGACAGCAAAAATGCCTCTGTGGACTGCAAAAGTTACAGAAACCTTGAACTGGACCTACAGTAGAAGAGCTGCAGATTAAGTATTATCAAGTGTTGGAGCAGCCAAGTCAAAGAATTTGTGGCAAAACTTGACAGTTGTGGTTCAAAGACTCTAGATTTGAGCTGAAGCTCTTTTGGCTCTCTAATGTCCTCTGCTGATCTCTCTACCAGATCAGCAAACCTGGTAGAGAGAAATGCCCCAAAAGACTCCCAGCTGTAATTGCAGCTAAACGTGACTCTACAAAATATTGACTCAGGGGACGCTGAATACTATCTAACACATACAATCCCAGTAACATACACAGGTTTGGGCTTATTATATCAGTAAATGTGAAAAAAGGTTCAAGGGGTAAAGATTCTCTAGCAACTCACTGCCAACTTGCTACCCCAGTGGGATATGAGCAGCTTAGAGGCATAGAGAAGAGTATTGTGCTGCATGTTTTAATATTTATTTGTGGAATGATTTTGCAATCAGCAGATATATTTTTTGGATTTAGCCATTTCTTTCCAGTACTTGCTTCTGTCATTTTGAAATTCTGAGTGCAGCTTGTTTAGCTCTTCTCAAAGGTGTTTTAAGATGACTAATTCAGATTTAGGAGGACTGTCCCGAGTTATTTATCTAACCCTGCATCCTCTGGACTCCTGCTTTTGCTCATCCTCACTTTGTGCACCATCACAGTCACTCCACCTCCTTTCTTTTCTTTCCATATATCCTGACACAACCGCCCATCCCTTCCTGTTTCACCGCTGCCCTGGAGATTCATCACGGCATTGACAGAAAGACCTCTCCCGTCTTCCTCGGAATGCTTGGAGGGATGTATATCACGGCTCGGCAGTTCTGCTGTCTCCGATCTCCAACGGTCTCACATGCGATGCTTGGGCCGATGCTCGTTCATGCCTGTATTTCAGTCTGACTGTTATGAGACGAGCTGACTGGCCTTCCCCCCATTTCCCACCACCTCTCCTTTAGGTTGAAAGTCAGGCATTTGAGCGACACAAAGCACATTTGTCTCTAGACTCGTCAGCATTAAACTTTGTTTGCAAACAAGAATCAACAGAAGAGAACTATCTTGGAAAATTATCTTAATCAACTTGTTGTTTTCATAAAAAAGGTATTTTGTTTGACGCGAAAGCAAATCTAGTTGAATTTCCAAATCTTTCACATAAAATTCTCCACCTCTGAAACTGCATTTCCAATAACCCACAACGTTGTGGAAGTTGAAATTATGTAAATAAATTTGCTTAATGGAAACTCGCCAATTTTGGAAAAAACACACGCTTGTTGGTAAAAGTTTTTGTGCCAGGATGAGGTGGTCTTTGGCCATATTAAAACAGATATATTATGCAAAACTACAATGGAAGTTTGACATTAGCAGAATATAGAAAAAGATTGTTCTCATATATGCAATGAAAATGTGGCTTGAGACATCTTGCAAAGAAGCTTCACTAACTGGCAGACTTGCTTTTCCATCATCTACCACTGACGTCTGTCACCTGAGAGCTGAATGCTTGTGGACGAGGCATGTGGCAGAAGTCTAGCTGAGGACACAGACTGCAGTAGTGATCAAAATGGCCCATTAGGAATGCAGTGTGCTGTTCTCTATCTAGGTCACAGCCTGAGCCACCTACTCCAGGTCTTCCCTAGAGACCTCACCATGCTGCCCATCTCCACCCTATCTCCACCCCATCCCAGCACCCTGTGTGGAAGTGCATGATTGGGGCATTAGCTTACCACAGGGGCGTGTGTCTATCAGGGAATATGAGCGTGTGTGACTTTCTGTTTCCTGGACAGGCTGTGCCTAACAAGGATACTTGATAGCTGTTCATGTTTCACTGTTTATCTGTCTCTAATTTGACAGAAGCAAAGGATGACTGAAATAGTAATTCACATAGAGTACCTAGCAAGAGTTTTAGTAGACCTTGACTGGCTAAAAGTCATAAACAGATGTGGGGTAAGATGATACAAGGATTTTTTTATGTTTTTACTTGTAAAATAAATAAAAAAAATGTGAAAAAAACCCCACTTCCCCACTCAAACAAGATCTTTTTAGAACCGCCTTATGCTGATTTACATCTGCAAACAAAATAGCTCAGTCAGACTGGTTGAGGAATGTCTGTGAACAGCAATTTTACCACATATTCTCCATTAAACCAGACATTTTTTTAACATGTTTTCATACAGGATAGCCTACAGGATGCTATATCTATATCTGTCCGTTTTACCTTGTCTACTTTACCCTCTTTGCTGACAAAAAGTTTTCTGTCATAAAGGTAAAACTTATGGCGTGAGCAACATACAGTTTTCCTGTCGACAGATTCTCCCACTTGAGCTGTAGATCTTTGTCGTTGCTTCTTTCCCAGCCTGTATGTTTAGATGAAAGGCCCTGTCTCAATCTGTAGGAATCCTTTTACCAGTCACACACAGGTGAACTCTCTTTTCTAGTTGGGTGACTTCTGGAGCAGTTTTATTTAGAAGTAGAAGTTAATTGTGACTGAATGCACAACACTTTTTCACATTTTTATTTCTAAGTATCCTCTGTATGCTACTGCATGTGAAGCAATCCCTGGTAAACAGAGCATTTGTTTTTCGTCCTCTGCTATACCTCAAGGATTTCAAAATTGTCGACATCCAAGTCTTTGTGGAGAGGAATCCACCTCTGGAAAGTTCTACTTCCTCCATACAAACTGTCTAACCTTTGATGGGTATTTAACTCACGACATATTGTTTTCCTTCCACTACTCAACTTTTCACTACTTTCTGTTGGTGCATCACATAAAATCCCAATGTAACGCAGTTAAGTTTGTGCTTGTAATGCGACAAATTAAATAGAAATTCAGGGGGTGTGAATACTTTTTTGAGCCACTGTCTTAATAAATCACACACACACAAAGCTCACCTTGATACCTGGGGTGTTAACAGAGAGCCTGAAGGTTTCGTAGTAGATTGCCCTTCAGAATCTCTTCCTCACTGTACTCATATACTTCAACTAATGGATTTATGAATGCATTCCGACTGTTTATTTGTGTAGTAATGAGAGGCTTTAATCAGGGTTGCCAGGGACTTGAAACATTCCTCTGAGTGTCTACAAAACAGCCCTCCCCTCATCGCGCACGTCCACACACACATGCACACACACACACAATGCAGTGATTTATGAGAAACATTATAGGCAATCATGTCGGGCTGGGCCGTGTCCTAAGCATTGTTCAGCCTGTTTGAAATATGGAAGAGCCACGGTGCCCCCCCTTGATACACAGATTCATAAAGATACAAGCTAGTGCACAACAAACACAGATATACGTTTGGCTTTAGTTTTCTTTAAGTATGAATAATTATAAGAGGACGAATGCGGTACTCTGTAGCTCCCAAATGCTCAAACGTATGTTTTAGTAAGAAACTTCAGACAGACCTCTGCTGCAAACACACTAATAGACTCGCACTTCTTCAGCTCAACAGTCTCTTTGATAGTGATAGTTGTTACTTTAAAGGCAGAGAACATCCTCAGCTATTCGCTCTGATATCATTTCAGTGCCTCAGATGTTGCTGCGGTTTTGTTTATCTCCTTTCTGTCTGGTCTCTGTGGCTAGAAAAAAAAAAAAGGAAAAAAAAAACATCGTCTCAGTAAGAGCGGATTAACTGGGATGCACAAATTTGTTTTCAAAATGCCCTCCTTGGCATATGTTTTCAGAAAAATGACTAAAGAAAGAAACATATTGGACGCCCGTCACCATGGGCCGGGGTGCCACACAATAAAAAACCCCACGGCTCCGTGTGACGGAGCATTCTCCACACGTATTTTGGTTCAGACCATTTCGTCTTTATCTCATTTTTCCTTTCGGGGGTGTTGGATGCGGGGATAAGAAATGCTTATGAAGCTCCGCTTGTCTTTGGCTGCCAATGTCTGCCGACGACCCGACCACCACTGGAACGTAGCTGTTGATCAGGCCATTGGACACGCTCGCAAGCATGAAATCAAAAAGCGGACAACTCAGAAAGATTACTTCTAAAAGAGGAGCTCGAAGATAGAAGGAAAGCACACAGAAACGGAGGGGAACAGAAATGGCACGAAGCGCTGATAGACAGAGCAGAGAAAAATTTCAAGGCAACAAACAATTTCGGAACAGTGCGCTGCAACCACCAGATCCATTCACCTGGCAGAAAATCTTCATTTCTATGTAAACAGGTTGGTAGCAGCAGGGATATGTGGGTAGAAATAGAGCATTTAAATACCATAATTTGACTTGACACACAATGCGCATCTTAGAGTAGTTTCTTTTTCAATATACTTTCAACGGTGAGAGACCGCATGCGATGTTTCTAAAACTGAGCAACATCCAGCATTACGGTTTCGTTCCTGCTCGTCTGGGAAACCTAAGAGGCATAGAAGTTTGTGGCAAGAATCGTTTTCCCTCCGATTCGCCCGTGTCGTCGCCCCCTTACTGGGACTCAGTCTGATGTCATGAATAAATGCATGTCATGCCGCCACGGTGAATAACACGCCACTTTCCCACCCAGGACGAACCATTCTCAACCTCATCTTCCTTTCCCTCCTTTGTTTTTACTCCACTGCTGAAAGACTTTAGAAGGACTTCACCCCCCAGAGCCGAAGCCAATCATAGAGTCCGGCCCACCACTTCTCTAGAAAGGATTTGGTTGAGTTTGCTCACACCCTTGGCCAAAACACGGGGCTGTCACGGTTGAAATCCCTAAAGTGCCAGACAGTGAATTCTTGTCTAGTCAAATGAGTGATTTCTTTCTTCTAAAAGGTCATTTTTTGTTATGCCAGCCACTGTAACTCATGCATTGAAGGATACATCTTGGCTTGAAGTTGATTTTCTTGTGATGTGTCAAATGCAAGTCTCTTGTGAGAAAGAAGTCTGGCAAAGCAGAAAAAGCTCACACTAACCCTACACCCTTTGGATAATCAGTTCCTCGGGGAAGAAGACAGTGGACTGCAGACTGGCACATTAAGGCAACCTTCTGTTCTTCCTTGACGTTACCCTGCCAGGAAAGCGAATACTTGCATAATGTCCAGGCCAAAGTAAAGATGTGCTTTTTTTTTCTTTTACTTCTTGTCTCTATTTGAGTAATTTTTATTCACTGCAGTTGCTTCAACACACAGTGAGTCAAAAGGTCAGACAAATCAATTAATTTTCCTAATAGGTTGTGGTGTAGATCTGTATTCAGATTCCTACGGTATGACAACCTTAAATGCAAATATTATGCATTTTACAGTATTAACACAGTTTTAACTCGAATGAAAAGCGTAATGTAGAGACAACTCTACAGACCGCTGGAGATAAACTCCAGTCACTCTGGTTATACTACCACTCTTCTTGGCATCTTGTAATACAATCTTTAAACTTTAGGAATGGTTTATTTTAGAAATTAAAATCCCCTTTCGACAATTAGGTTCAAGGTTTTACTGGTCGCAAATCGGATTTGCAAGAATCTGTAATCTGGGTAGAACAATTTAGTTCTGTTTTAACTGGCAAATATGGTGCTGATTTTATGTCTGACGTTATGGTGATTTACTCAAGCTTGGTTTTAAAGGACCTCTGTTCTGTGTAATCAATTAATTTTAATTGATTACATCTGTAATCAATTAATTATAGCAGTAACCTATTATCCTGTACCTAGGATAATAGGTAAAGGAATGTGGGAGTACTGTGATGTGAGCAGGTCGATATTGAGGCATATATTGCACATATGGTTTAAGAGCTTATGCATCTGATGTAGATTTAAAGCAAAACTGAGCATTACTCTCTCAATTCTTACTGCTTGGTCTGTCATCATAATTGTGACCAGAGCTGAACATTAAATCAAAGGATTTTAAATCATAAAGTGGAGCTGGTCATAGGTATTCCAGACTATTTCAAAAATGATGAAATTGATCTTTAGGATAGCTGGGTATGAAATTCCTAGAGATGTTATAGCATACACTATGTTCTACAGAGGATCCAAAATGCTCCCAGATAAGCATTTAAGTGTCATAGGTTGGTGTTGTGGCGCTTACAACTCACCATGGAAACAACTAAATAAGCACTTATGCTTTATACTTTCACAAATAGGAGACTTAAACATTGTTGTTTAATTACTCACCATCAACATCTCATAAGCTGCCTTTCGATTAAAATTGCTCAAAATGGATATTTGAAAATAAATTTGTATAATGGAAAAATGGCAATTTAGAAAAAAACAACCTTTTTTTAGGATTAGGTGGTTTTTTGGCTGTATCAAAATTTGGGAATTTTTCACATCACGAATCATACGATCAATAACTGGATGTTGCTGCTGCCAGAAACGACAAATTAAACATCAGGAAGTAAGAGGATGAGGGTGTGGCATGTTTTTTTAATAACTTAACACATGATTTTAGTCGCATTTCTTATTTATTGAAAACATGTTAATTGCAAAATGGTGTTTTTTTTCGACACTAGCAGAATGTCAACAAAGTTTTATTCACATTTGTAATGGAAATATAGCTATAGTAGCATCTTAAAGCCATAAGCTAACAGCAATTGAATTAGATCTTATTACAACTCATTTAAAACTGACATTGTATTGACAATCTGCTGCCTAACAGCAAAGCTTTTTAGAAGTATCGCTCTCTTTTTCCCCCCCACCAACATTTTATTACATTGGACAGAAATGTAAGAAGTTATAAGTCTTTAGTTGTGTTTCTGTGTGCCTGTCTTAACTTCGTGATGTGTTCCAGCCTTCCATTAGCATACAGATAGCATCTCTTTGTTTTTCTCTTTGAGAAAATACAGTTTTAATGGGTCTTTACAGCAGATGAAATCTGAAGGTGGGCGCGTAGTTATTTATTTTCCTCTTGAGTGCCACCAGCACACTTTCAGGGGACGGGTGCTCAAACACCACATCAGACCTCCGCGGGGGGGCTTTGCCATGGGAGATATAGATTAAGTTTCAGGTTGGCCGAGCAGAAACTGTAATGATTCTCACTGTCTGCCCTTGAAATTACCTTCTCATCGCATACTCGGATTGATACACACAGTCGTTTTTTTCCCCTCCTTTCTAACTCACCTGTTTTTCAATCGCAAATTTGAATAATGGCAAATGCTTTAACACTCAGAGTGAGTGCATCATTTCAGGTTAAACCCCCAATGGTCTTTTATATCCTTTCACACTCTGTCAAAGCATTTAGGCAGCAGAAACGGGATGCAGTTTCTGCTTTTGTTTCTCCCTAAACTCGGCGAGTAACTTCTGAACTAGCCTCAAAAATTCCCCACAGAAGATGTCAAAACAGATTAGCTTCTCTTAAATCCTCTCCCCAGATTAAATGATTGTACAAATCAAACTGGCTTTGAGGCTTTGCATAATTTATTTTTTTTCTCTCCCTCTTTAGAAATTCTGTCTTTGACTTTTTACTTCTCTGTTGTGTTTGAGCCTTGACAGACTATTAGTCCATAAATCAATGGAGATGATGTATGAGGCACCCATTGCTGGGGGGGTATAAACCTTTCTGTTTTCTATGATATATGACCATGTATCGTGTTGGATAAATTACAGTTACACTAACTCCCTTTCACGTATGAGCAGAGTGTAGCATTCAGTTCATCAGTAACATGCCACGTGTTGATTAGCATTTAAAAACATTTTATTGGAAAACAAAAAAAAAAAAAAACATAATTGATGTAATACTCAGGAAATTAAGATTGAGTATCTTGAATTGAATACGTTTGATCATAATTTGTCTTGTAAAATGTGTTCAACACATACAGCGTCACAGATGAGTTTACAAATGTACCCATGAATCTTATGTTAATTTTGGGCCATTAATATTCAGAAGTGTTTGGAGTTTTTTTTTTTTTTTTTTTTTTTCATATGAAATGATTATACAATAACATCAATTATTAGTACAAAAGAGAATTGGGAATATGGCTTTTTATGAACCCACAGATTTTCAAAAAGATCCATACTGGCTCACATATAGATAAGATATATAAGAGATAATAATACTTTATTATTTCCTGAGGGATGGGGTTATTTTGAAAGCTTTTTAATGCTGGCTTGCTTTTTCTGTTCCAAAACCGGCCAAGCATCGCGGCAGCAGCATTAAGTTCATATTCAAAAAGGCCCCAAAAAGTATATAAGGCCCCGTGAATTCCATTTAATTTTTCTCCCAAATTCCACTTAAATTTTTCTGAATTGCATTTTTTTTCTGAATTGCATTTCACCATACTTATTAACCCTTATTATGGTGCAAATGACAGTTTTATTATTGATTTTTGCTGACCAAAGCATAATAAAAAACTGAATGTTTGGGTTTGTTTGAAGAACCCAAACATTCTTAGTTTTCATGCTAAAAGCCATAAAATCGTGTTTTTAGCTTGAAAGAAAATCTGCCTTTTAGAATTGAAAAATACTTATATAGGTTCCGCATTTCATTGTGGATTCTATTTTGTTTATTAAATTCCATGATTCATCTGCATTTTCCGCAGCTCAGAAATCATAGGATCCTAAGTATACCAGTTAAAGTGACTGGAGTAGAAACATCTGAAGCATTATTATTGTTGGCAATAGCTACAGTTTCTGTATTGACACCGTTTTAAATCTTTATGCATCCAGATGAAGGAATAATAAATGTTTCATAATCTGTAGGCAATATTTTGGATGCTCATGGTTCATACTGACAAAACTCAGACTACCAAAGTTAAAAGGCTCACCTTGTCAGTGAAGCAGCAGATTTCCTAAATTGCCTTTTTTCACTCCTTCCTGGTCTCGTGCTTTGATCTGTTCCTCTTTCAGGACACAATAGATGTGGGAATAGCCTTTCATATGGAGCTGCTGCATGCCCAAGGTCTTGCTCAGCTTAATCCGTTAATATGTTTCGCAATAAAGACATCTCTCACTTTATTAACGTCGATCCAGACGAAAAAAGGAAGGAAAAGTTGATTTAAAGTTTCTGCTCCCGTAAGGTTTCATTGTGCTTTCAGAGGAAGAATGGCAATTCTAAAATAAAAGATAAAAGCAAAATTTCACCAGAATGTTAATAAACTTCATTCAAGCAAGGTATTTGTCATCTTCTGTAAGCAGACATATTCAATAAATTACAGTATTTTTGATATTTTTTCAGCTTTATCACCAAGTGAAGCACATTATCCACATTACCACACGCAGACAGATTTTCCACTTACAGTTAATGAAAAAAAAGACATTTAAAATGAGAATATTGCAAAAGACCAATAAAAAGCACATTTTAAAATGTATCCGTAATGACCACTTTGTTTAATACCTGGTTAGAGGTTGCCAATTTAAAAAATATATATTTTTATTCTGACAAAATATTCTCATCTGAACACATATTCTAATTTACCGAACATGGCTGTGTTAGTAAGAGATTACTGTTTATGAAATAATCTGATGACATCTGAACGGATGATCTGTACCACAGGTGGCAACACGTTGCTTTCGCAAAGAAAGCGGCAAATGAGAAAACATTGGAATTCCAAATAGGTTTCTTCCAAACCCGTTTGCAAGTTCCATGTTGTTTTAATGTAAAGTAGGACTAAAAAAAAAAAAAAAGAAAAGAAAAACATTCATTAGGGAAGCAGCCTCCCTTTCCATGAATATATCTGCTTCCATCGCCTAAAAGTCAAATCTTGTCTGATGTAATTTTTCAGCTTTCAGAGAAAGTTTGCAAACTGTCAAGAAAAGCTTTGCTGCGAAGAAGGTAAAAATAAACCTGGAGCTAACCACCGCAGGGACTGGAGACTGCAGAGCTTAGTGCTTTCACAGTCTTAAAATTGAGCGGGACTACTCCAAAAAAAAAAAAAAACCCATGTGAAACATCATAATCAATGTCTGTACATAAAGCGCATTGAGGCACATTGTGGAACAAAAACGCTCAATAAAACCCAGATCTTTGTCAGTGATTATATTTATTGGATTTTTTGCCACTTGTGGCCACCTGCTCTCATGCCTGCACCCTTTCCTGCTACTGCTTTGTCCTTAAAGTTCTCAAATACTTTTATGAAATGACCTCATTTCGACAGTCTGTGGGTTTCTCTGGCTGTGATGCTGCTCCCCCAACAAACAGCTAGCAGCAGCAAACCCTGTTTTACTTTTAATTGATATGCTGCCAGTGACATTCACAGTCTCTGCCGAAGATTATCTCAAAACTTCCTTCTGATCAGGTAGACTGTGTGAAGCTAGCACAACTGAGAAGACAAACTGTAGTCAGTAGTGCATTTTCTATCAGATTTAAGTGGAAGTACTTATGAACATTATACAAATGGAACTTTATCATGATGTGGTGATTCACAGACTCGAAAAGTGGACGGCATTGTCTAGCACTCTGCTAATTTAGCTTAAAACCCTGTCATTTCTTGATTAAAAATCTGAGTGAACAAAGATTACATTTGGGGTTCCTCAAGGCTCCCTTTTTGAGCCACTTTGACTCAATATCTGTACGATCCTCGTACCTCAGATTACGGATCACAATATCAGTTTGCATACGTATGCTGATGACACACACAATTATATTTATGTCATTATGAGACCACATAATGTTTCTGCATTTATTCTGTATTTTCTCCAGAATAATTTTAAGAAGCCAAACTTAAATAATTGATAGTTTTTGGTCTCAATTATGTGAGGTTAGAGGTCAGCACCTAACTGGCAGAGATCTAGGTCGAAACAGGATGCACAAAACCGGAACATAGTTTTATTTAGTATGATGCTTTCTTGACTGATCTCTGCAGGAAGTCTACATACAGCCACATCTTATCTATAAAGCTTCTGCAACACTGAGCAGTACCAAGACAATGGATCATATATCAGTTGTTGTTTTTTTGCTTGCTGTTTTTGCTGTGAAAGATTTGTTTTAAAAGGTTGCAATGGTTCTACAAGGTACAGAACAACAAAGGACCTAAATACGTCCGAGTCACTCTGCAGGTTTGACCCTCTTAGATCCTTACAGGTCATCAGAGGGCAGGACACATTTAGTTTCAACCCTCCTCAGCTCTCAAACCAATTCGCTGAAAACCTGAGACGTGTGGAGACTGTTGGGTCCTTTTCAAATTTAACACACTGAAGCATTACCGTTTTTTGCCCGTCTACACAGCTATCCCATAAACGTTGAAGATGACTGTATCGGGTTATTTCCATTGGAGTGTTTGGTTAATTCTATAACTATGTCACATTGTCCTACATTTCACTTAACAGCGAGTGCACTTATAGCTTATGTGTTGTGTATTTTTAGACTCATTCCTAGGCTAAAAATAAAAAAAAAACAAGGTATTTAGTGGTGAAATAAAGCTGCTTAGTGAGTGCAGTGAACATTTAAATAATTCAGAACAGACTGGAGATGTGGTGAGATGAGACCCAGTTTGCACTAATTTGAGCAACCATGTTTGGATCAAGAGACATTTCACCAATAAACGCCATTTGGGTGAAACGTTACAGTAGTTTGTCTGTTTGACAGGAGGAGTTTACCATCGAGGTCATGTAACATAAACTTCTTCCTTTACCCAGAAGTCTAAAGATCAGTACTGGATGGATATTTAACTTTGATAATGCAAAACATAGCAATGCAACAAACAAGTCCAGTAACCTCATTGAGTGGCCTAGCCAGCATAGGCCTCAGTCTTATACTCAGTGTGTGGACTGAGCTGTAGAAGTACAACTTAAAGGTTTCATAGTTTTTGTAAACAGAAGTAGGTGAAAATCTCTCCTGATATGCGTGAGAACCTGGCGACCAGCCACCATGTCAAGTTTTGCTAACACGTCTCACCGTGACATGTATATCATGACCACAGATCCACCGGAGCTGAACAATTTCCTACCACGAGAATCATTAAAACCACTCACTTTGCCTTCTCCTCCGTTTTCTATCAACCTATCACAAGTTCTTCTCATTAAAACGTAAAAAGTTTGCAGCCAGTTTCCTTCCCCTACAGTTTGCCAGGATGCAAAAATATTTTGTTCTTCCTGCTTGAGTCTAAATCACGAGTTGTCACAGCTCCCATCACTCGGTGAAGCTCAGGAAGAAAAAAAAATAGCTTATCTTTTCTGTTGAAAAGCTGACTTTGACCGTTTGTACTATTTATGCTTAAGTTTCTACTGATAACACACACACTTTTTTTTTTACTAAATGGAGTGCAGAAAGAAAGGAAAAATCACTGTTTTGTTATCTTTATGCGACTTGAGGCATTCTGATTCTCTTTATATTGAATAGGCACATTATTATTTCAGTATTGAATTGGTGCCCTCCGAGATTGTCTTCACAATACAAACACAGCCTGCACACCCTGACAGTTTGACACTTTAATTTTCAACAAAATGTTTTACCTGAACTTCCCTGATAAAGTGAAATAGATTGCCCTCATAAATATATTTATACTGTGTTGGAAAACACTGCATGCTTCCTCCTCCGTCCTTCAGGTTGGTGATACAGAGTGTGATCTGCAAAACAGAGCCACTACAGTGACAGTTTCTTTTCTGAGTCTGACGAATAAAACGAACACCTTTCAGCCTTACTAGTTAGCTAGCCTTAACTAACTGGTCTAAAGTTTCTACAGTTACACTTAAAGTGTGTTCACTGTGATTCCTTGACCCATAAATCCGATT
This sequence comes from Poecilia latipinna, assembly GCF_001443285.1. Classification (NCBI taxonomy): domain Eukaryota; kingdom Metazoa; phylum Chordata; class Actinopteri; order Cyprinodontiformes; family Poeciliidae; genus Poecilia; species Poecilia latipinna. Next base: position 219,895 of record NW_015113364.1, read on the forward strand.
CTGAGTCTTCTTTTCTTTTTCTAGGTTTGGAAAGGGCAAGAAGGACGAGGACAAGGTGGAGAGAAAGAGCTCAAGAAGATCGAAAGCTGAAGATAGGCAAGGATATGAAGATGAAACCATCCAAATGAAGCAGGAACAGCAAAGGTAAGCGCAGATACTGAACTAGCTAATGGCCGCCCCCCCAAAAAATGATGCTGGAAGAGTTTACTCAAACAAATAGAAGTTCAAGAGAAACATCAGGTTTTAAAAAAAAATGGCCGCACATCAATTAATCGTTTGTTGATCAATAAAATTAATGAACTTGTATTGATCCCTGTCAGGGATCATGGATCTGAAAATACTTAAAGAAGTCATATTGTCATATGCAGAAGAGGAAAACGCCCTGACAATCCCAAACACACCGTCTTGTTTCCAGATGTATAAGATTGACATTTTGGAGTGGGCATGCCAGTTTTTAGACTGTAGTCTAATAGAAATTGTTTGGGTTTACTGGGAAAAAAAAACACACTGTTTCTGCATCACAAACCAAGAAACTCAGAGGAATTCTGGAGGATTGTGGGTTGGAATACCTGTTCACAAGAACCAGGAGTTGACTCCATGAAAAACAGATGTGGAGCAGTTCTCAGAAACGGCTGCTTATAAAACTGAACATTAGTGAGTCACACGAAAAGCTAAATATTCAAACATTCTCAGGTTTGTACAGAAATGATTCAAACTTGTGATGGTATTCCTGTTTTTTTCCAATACTCTGAATTTTCTCTTTTCTTTGTTTTTATGACTGAATAACAAAAGTAAATTTTTCTATCTGTTTCAGTGTTTCAGCTTAAATTGCTGTTATTTAAAACACAGTCCTACATTCCTAAGCTGGACAGGCGTGGACAGTTTGCCAATATTCAAGACGTGTCTTTCCATTTCAGCAGCACATTGAATGAAACGGTTGTGGAGTGGAGTGGCCCATGCCTATCTCAGCTCTTAGTGTCAGTCCTGTGAATTCAGTCTTATTGTTTGGTGATTAACGATTAACAAGCATCAACGAAGGTTGTTGGTCTCCAAAGAACACACTGTTTCTCTTGATCCCATCCTTGCGGTTTTGTGTCTTCTGATCGTATTGTGGACGTATCGGGATGTGACCCCGCTCCTCACCAACATGTAACTCTCGCCAGTAAAATAGCTTCATTTAGGTTTTCATTCGTCCCGCCATCGGCGGCGGGACGAATGAAAAGGCAGCTTGCCGCCTCCGTTGTTCTCCACCAGCCAAATGAACTCAGTAATCAAACTGCCGTTGGTAATGACGGCTAATTGAATAGAAACAATGGAGCTTGATAGCGCGCCCTCTTACAGTGATGGGAGAAAAAGGATGGATGGTTGTTGAGAACGTAATGCACAGACACACACCCACTCACACACACATGCAGAGGGAGAGAGAGCCTGAACTGTCACAAAGCCCGTCTTCCCTGCTGAATGGAACATCTGGAGGTTTTACTCAAATAACTGCACCACGTCGCTTCGTGGTATTGAACTGTGATTTGCAGTGAAGGTCCGATCCATTCAGACCGCGAACCTCTCTGGCTGTGGGCCTGGCCTGTTTCTTTCAGTGAGCTTTGGAAACCAGCAGGCCTGTTTTTTCCCCATCCAGACCCATCTCCTTTTGAACGGCTCCCAAACAGCAAGAATCGATACAAAAACACAGTGGGCATGAGATAATGTTCGGTGCCATTGAACCATTTTTTATATATATATATATTTTTTTTTTTACATTCTGTTAACCTCAAACCCTTATTGGGATTAAATGTGACGGAACAGCACAAAGCAGCTCATGATTGTGAAGTGGGAGGAAAATGACGGTTTTTACAGCTAAAGTCTGCATTTATTTTCACCTCTCTGTGCTCCGATGCTCATGTATCGCATCCACTCCTTTAGAAGTAACCTATCTAGTAAATGCAGTCCTCCCCTTCTTAAAATGTAAATTCACAGTACAAACCTACCAGGGCAGTGCTGTACACTTAAACTGAAAGGCCTAATGGAATAAACATAAATCATAAAAGAAGCCAGGAGGCTCATAGCAACGCCGAGGTAGCAGCAGCGATTCACTACAAAATCTGCTGAGGAAACATCCTCAGTCGAGCACATTTAATGGAAACGAAGGACTAGAAAGCCGTTGTTGGGAAAAAAAAAAATTATAACAGCTTTTATTTATAATTTGCTTCAAGTCATCTAGGGATCATGACGAAGATGTGGAAGAAAGTTCTCTATCCAGACAAGGAGATGAAAAAGTTCTTGGCTTACTGCTACATTTAGTAGAAAGCAGTCACTACACTTTTTCCTGAACACACCATCCCCACTTTGAAGCATGGTGGTGGCTGCATATAGAACTAATTTTATTCAGCAAGAACTGAGGATTTGGCCAAAGCTGATGGAGCTAAACACAGGGCATCCTGGAAGATTTGCTAAAGCAGGGCTGTCCAACGTGAGGCATGTGGGCAAAATGCGTCACGAAGAATACTTTGCTGCATCATGGGATTTTTATCAATAATGTTAAAATGTGGGCCTCCAGTAAAATTGCTTCATTTAGGTTTTCCCTGATGAGAATGTTAAATAAATACTCCTAAAATTAAAATAAAGGGAGACTTTGGTTGAATTTGACAACAAATAAAACTAAATAAATCAAGTCCAAAGGAGACCTTAGTACATCCAATAAACATAGCTATGTGTAGCTGTTTTCAATGGGATGATGAGGTAACAATCATTCTAGTAGATTATACACCCAAAATTAATTTTTAGACAAGGAAAATGCACAAAAGACTCTTTTTGCAATTGTTGAACAGATCTGAATGTAAAAATGTGGACAAAATGGAATCAAAATGTGTAAAAAAAAAACTTAAAGATGTATATATAATTTTGGTGAACCTTTTGGCTAAAAGTTATGAACCTGTTGCGTAAAAGCTACTAGACTGTGGCAAATGTTCACCTTCAGCAGGACAACGACAACAAACATTCAGCCAGAGCGACAATGAAGTGCTTCAGATGACCGCTCATCTGTGTGGTAAGAGTCTGGACCGGCACTAGAGGATAAGAGGCAAACCTTGGAGGTTTATGTTCACACGCACCCCAACTAATCTGACCTTTAAACTATTTTGTTAAGAAAAATGTCCAACAATTTCAGTTTCTAGATGTACAAAACTGGTATGAAAACACTCCAACATAATCCATGTTAAGTTAGTAAAACCAAATATTAACTCAGAGGTACTAAATTCAAATGTGTTTCTTCTATTTATCCTCTACTTTAAGTTGGTTTATCCCATAAAATTCCAATAATGTACACTGGTGCTTGTTTCTGTGATGTGACACAATGTTCAAAAGTAATGAATCCTTTTCAAAGCATTGAATAAACACTGTACCGGTTATATTCTTCATTCTTTTATCACTTCTGTCACACATTACTGCTGATTTGTCTTGAACAGATTCTCACTCTGTCCTGCTTTATGTCCGTTCTGCATCTCTGAGCTCTTCCATGTTTCTTCTGCAAAGACTGACCCTCTGCTAATGGAAAGGAAATCCTATGGGAAATTGCGGTTTTTAATAATAGACCAATGTACCATAAAACCAATGTCCAAAGCCTTAAGGTTTGGCACCGTGACGGCTCAGACGTCCATTACCGCTTGCGTTCTTTGGTGACATCGCTGTTTCGCTCTTCTGCTGTGATAAATTTCTCAGTCATAGTTGTCCACAAAAGTCATCTGAGTTGATTGAGCTTTCTTTTTTTTTTTTTTTCCTGAAATGGAGACCGGACATTTCTGAGTGCCTTTAGGAAATGATTGAGCTCATCAATTCAGGCTTATGACGACGCTGCGTCGGAGCACTACCCACAGCTGTGAACCCAAAGTGTCTGCTCAGCCGACATTAGTGATCATTAATCCGAGCAGACAGTTCTGACAAGTGCTTTAAGTGATTAAAAATAGCAGCCAGTGAAGAGGTGAAGCAGATTACTTTATAAAAGGTTTGCTATAATAAGGAAGCGATGATCTTATATTTAAAACTTTGACCCTTCTATGATTCTTGTAATTGATGGTTTGGCCTGCGAGGCTCACAGACACAATCCATTTATTTTAGGTTAGGTGGGATCCAAATTAATATCCTTTCAGTGTCTTCTGAGCTCTAAGTGATGGAGATGAGAGTACATAAAACGTTGACATCGCTGCTGGAGCTAAGCTGTGTTGCATCACTGCCAAAATAAGTGGTTCCCTGCAGAATTTTAGTCAAATTTGGCAGTGTTTTACAAAGCTGCTGTGCTTCGTTATTTCATGTCTCATTAAAAAGCATCCTAACCTGCACCAGGACGGATAGAGCACTACACTGTACAAACAACTCAATTTAGGTTGGTAGGACAGGGGTAGGTTGATTAAGCACAATAGGGGCAGGTTGTAATGTCTAACATTTAGGCTAATAAAGAGTAAAAGTTGATTATCCAACAATCCATTTTTGCTCAGTCTTTATAGGGTTACGTGAGTGTTGGTGCCAGTACCCATCAGTCTTTGGTAACAAGGGCATAACCCTGAGACACAAAAGATAAACGGCCAAAACAAACCCAAACAGAGAATGTGTTTATGCTGTGGGAGGAAGCCGGAGTACCCAGAGAGAAACCACACAAATACAGCAAGAACCTGTTGTTCTTGTTCAACATCAAGCCAAAATGGCAACATCTGTTATGTTTGCAGCTGGTGCGGTTCGTGTCCACACGGCACTGTAGTAAACTGTGTTTACACTGTCGCCTGTGGTGGCGCTGCACCAAGAACTACCAAAAAGAAACAAGAGACGACACAGAGCGCAACTTCCTTCTTCACGAAATGTTAACAGAAATTGAGTGATAATTTAGCAACTGTAAAATTTGTCTCTGGTCTTTTGGCCTCTTTTGTCAAAAGATCACAAGCTATTTCTCCTGCTAATGCGAGACGTGTTTGTTTTGGTTGTATTTACCCAGAATGCCTTTCGCTATAGTTCATTTCCTGCTTTTGGGATGGTCTCTGGCATGCTTTCGGTAAATACAACCAAAACAAATTGTGGAGTACTTATACAGCAACCCAGAACAGGAACATTTAGTTTATATACTTCCCAGAACAGGAATTAAAACAGACCTGGAATCCAGAGAAACTCCTGTTAGTTTATCTAGAGAGGCTATTCATTACCTTGGATCAACATCTAGCATTAAACATTTTAATATCAGAGCAAGACCAGGAGAAAATCATGTTAGATTACAAATCTAGAACAAACTTAGAAAGTACCATCTACATTTGATTTATAGAATCAAACATGGAGAACCAACATTTAGTTTTATCAGGTCAAGGATGCAGATAAACCCCTACTAGTTTATAAATTATGGACTGCTTATTCTTATTCTTATTAAACATGGGGAACCAATACATTGTTCTGTACTTTTACCTTTTTGTCTTTCTTTTGGTTGGTTGCTTTGTTTGTATTTCTTTCTAATTCATGTAAAGCACTTTGAATTGCCCTGTTGTTGAAAATGTGCTATATAAATAAAATGACCTTACCTTCGTATTTGAACTGCACCAGAGTTCACTTCAACCGCACCGAGACCTAGGTTTTTTAGGTGGACCAAAGTTTTATCAGACATTCACACCTCCCCAAACAAGCTAGACTTGCTACGCAAACAAACTGGAGTTTGATTAAAGCAGACTAAAACATGGCTGGTGTGTACCCTTTGGGGTGTAGCTTGTCTCTGCAGAGCAAGCCAGTTTTCTGGTTCTCTTTAGTCTGCGGACAGCACCCATAACACTTTTATCTGACTGGCTCATGTTGGGAGGCCAATGGATTCAACAAGTTCCATGATTGCATCCGTAGCGACAGCCTGACTTATTCATCCAGTAACATCAGGGTGAAGAGAAAGGATGAAAGACACACAGGCGGCGTAGCGTTGGCCGGGCTTCTATCAGTCTCTGGCTTATCTCTGCACATTCCAGTCCTGAAATTTAATTTTTCTGTCCAAAGTGATTGGACAAAAAAAAAGAAAGAAAAAGAAAAAAGAAAGAAATGTGACATTGTTCCGTCTCCATTTTCTGCCTGAGCTGAGCACCATTTTCTCTTTCTCTGAAGCGGCTGATTATGATGTCCATTCTCTGTTATCTGCTTGGCTCTGCTTGGCTTCTAATCAGCGGCCAGCAGTCCTCTGCCACTCCTTTTGTTACCCCTGCCTGGACTACAGCAGAACTCATCATTGTTTTTCTTTTTTTTTTTTTTTATTCCAAGAAAGAGACTTCCTCTTGTTTCTTAATAGACTTCAAACTGACTCCAGGCAAACACAACCTGACCCCTTTTTCTGAACTAGTCAGCACAATTTGCTTTTAAGAAGAAAGGACAACAAAACAAAACAAACCTCGATTAGGGATGAGAATTTGCTTTTCTAATTACCAAAAGAATGAAGAAGCAATCTGCCTCGGGGAACGCATTTTTTTTTTTTTCACTCTTTTTGCGACCAGTGATACTGTTCCACTTTGTCAAACTATCTCATTATTTTCGAACTTGGCGTCTGCATCTCATTTGCACAGTGAGTTCAGAGAAAGGTCTAACCGGCTGATTGAGAAGAGTGACGAGATTTGTAATTATATTGATACCTACAGGAAGTTAATATGATTATTAACACCAGAAAACAGAACAATTATCTCCGTGATTGCGTTACGAGCCCAGTTTCGACGCCGAGATGGGCCGCTCGAGATTTGTGATTCTGCACAGGCGGCTGCGTGCGGAGCCATTTGCCATCCTTTGATGAGATTCAGCTTCATTCTGCCCTCCACCTGCACTTCGGAATACCGCGAGCATGTTATGATGAAGGCATACTGCAAATAAAAATCTATTTCACAAATGTCAATTTAAGAGTACGAGAGCAAATACATTCTGTTTCATCTGCCGAAACAATCCATGCCGGAGAGGCATGCCTTCAAACTGCTAAGTATGCTGACTTGAGAATGAATAAGAAATAAAGGCGACATTCCCTTTTCACTCTTGTCGCTTAGCGTGGATGAAACACTGACAGAAATACGGCGATGGAGCTCGCTGGCTTCGCTACGTCAAAACATTGCTTCTGTTTGCTCAGAATTGGCATTTAATTAAGACAGAGAGACCTTAAAAAAAAGATTTAAGGTCTGTTTCTGCAGCACAGCGCCAGTAAGAAGGTTTCATAAACAGGCATTAATAGGCAATATAGAGGCATTATGTAAGCTTGACTTTATTGAACTTTACATCAAATTATAATGTTATTTCCTCATCAAAAACATAGCCTTGATTCTTTTGTGAATGTTTGAGAAATCTTTTAATTTCCATGGCAACCATTCAGCTGTGTAAATCACCTGGGTGGACCTAGCTCCACCTTCTACATGCAACGCTTCCTCAGAGCTGCATTTCCAAGCTTCCGAGTTTCAGCCTCATAAAGAAGCCCTCCCTCATGACTCCCCCGATCAGCTCCTTCAGACTAGCCAGCAGCAATTAGCAAACACCTGGTGGAACTGGGCTTCAGCTGAGCTCATTGTAGGAGCTACTTCCCAGTGCAACACTGGTAAAATGTTGCTAAACAGTTAATAGAGGACAGATGTTATAATGGCTTCCCTAAAGTGGAGTTTCAGAAAGAGCAGGAGTTTCTTAAAGCATTAGAGGCCCAATTTCAAACCGTGAAATCAGAGTCAAATTTCTTATGAGTCATATTTCATACATACAGCATTTTTTTTTAACAACTGAAGTTAACATAGTTACATGATTGTGCTCTAAAATGGCACTATGTGCCTGGACAATACATGATGCCCCTTTAATATAATTTTTGTGGCTTTTAATCAGATATTTTAAACAAAAAACAATGAATTTTAAGTCAAATAATTTAAGTGCTCAAGTTTGGATTTTCTTTTGTGGGTTTTCTATCATCCAGACATGGATTAATATTTAGGTATGTATTTCTTGGAGAGTATATATTCTTGATGCTTTTTGTTGGCAGTAATACTCCACCCGCATTACTGTTACTGTCTATTGACTAACCTTAAATTCAGAAACTATAGTTTTAATAAGTTGGTTGGTTTCTTGTCATGGATGCGGCTTTTAACCGTAGTCCAGGAGTTTTAAGTCCAGTTGAGGTCAAGGCTTTAGAGTGAATTTATGTTTAATGTCTTTCCTACATGGTGAGTGTTTGGGGTCTATTTCTTGCTTAATTTAACATTCAGTTAACTCTAAGCTTAAGCAATATGACCCCAACTTCAGCTCCTTTAATCAAGTCCAGCTTGTGTGAGAAATTTTCATTTATCAAATTTGTTGAAGTTGTTTTTTGCCTGGCCATGCTCAAATGCATCTTGAAAGGATAAAATGAGCAAGACATTTCTTTCCTTTGTGAGTGCATGTCGACGTTTCACCAACACTCTGATAGCTTGACATGGTCCTTCACACTAGTCGCGTTCTAAATGATTTATTTAGTTGATATGGATATGTTGGAAAAAGAGAAGCAGGGTGTCATCTACATGTCACAATCTTCTTGAAGAAATGTTTAGTCAGTAAATTAGAGGCTGAACTTGTACTGCCCTGGTTGCCTTAGCATTAGACTGTCTAGACAGTCTATTTACCAAGAGGAAATGTCATTCCAATACAAAGTCATGAAAGCTTAAAACTTAATGCAATTTTTCCTCTTGTTCAAAGTTCAAACACTTGAAATGCTGGAGCTGAACTAGAAACTTACTCTCTCTTTTTTTTTTTTCATCAATTTGATTAAATAACCCAAAGCAAGCCTGCAGTTGGATACTTTACTGTCCCATTATCTCCCTTGCAGGGTTAGTTTTGAAACTACATTGCTTTCTTTGCTAAATGTGGGCTGTGGTTAGAGGAGGAGAAAGAAGACAGGCAGGTAATTGGGATTGTACAGTAATAATGTGTTTGGTGTGGGCCAGACTTTCCTGGGTGTTAACATACTGGGCCATTAATTGGCTAATGGAGTATATGTGGTGGAGAACAGGGGTGGTCTCTGAGGAGAAAGTGGGGGGAGGAGAGGAGTTGGCGGTGAAGCTGTTACAGGTTGCTGAAGTAAAACGCTGTTAGCAGGCGTGTTGAGGTTTGAGGCTAATGAGCGGAAAAGTGGTCCATGCATTCTGGCACTCTTGTTCTGCTTCTAGAACAACTTTATTGTTTGATGTCTTTTTTTTTTTTTTTTTTTTTTTTCAAAAGCATTTTGGTAAGTATTTGGTAATACGGTAGCGTAGAACAAGATCACAATGTTTGCGTTTCAAAAAGTACAACTTGGTTGTCAATTCTACAAAAAAAAATGTGTACAAAAACTGCATAATTTTAATTATAAATAAATATCAGTCTTAAAACATAGTGCTGCATACCTTTCTACCTGCTGAACGGTGATGTCTGAGATATGCCACTCAGTCACCCAGTTATGCTCTTTTATTACTCTCCCTTATACCAGTGAAATATTTCCCTTCAAACATGCAGAGCAAAATACTGAATGTTTAAACTATTTAACACAAACTGGATCCAAATAAAACAATGACATTTGACGGCCACATGACTTACAGTTTTGCTAGTTTTGCCAAGCCTGTTTATTGACTTTTTTCATGTCAGACTCCAGCCTGGAAAGGACATTTCATCTCTAGCTTAAAGCCATTACTCCAACCCTAAGGTCACCAAGACTGTTTTTCATGGATCTGATTAGTCCATAAAACACCAGAGGCTCTTTAAATCCCAGGAGAGTGACGTGAACCTGCAGTAACATCATTCCCGACAGAGACCTGACATCATTGTGCAGGTGGAAAACCTTGTGCAAAGTTTGGTTTTTTATGTCATATCTTGTGCTTTTTTTCCCAAATAAAGAAAAGCAAAATTAAAGCACCCCACTTTTAACTATCTAAATTGATCATTTGTTATACTACACCACCTTCTCAAATATTCAAAAGAAAAAACAGAACGGCTCAGCTCATCGCTAAAGATGACAGCACACCTCGGAGCGTTGCATCAGCCTTCCAAATCTCATTCTCCAGATAATACCAAGAAAATAGGATTCCGGGCGGTTAGGAGTAAACACGGCCGCCTATGGACAGGATGTGGGAATTGGGTTAATCTGGCACTGAAAAATGGTGATTGTTTGAAATGTGATTACTGTTATTAAAACACACAGACCTGGGAGAGCCAGTCCTGCAGGGGGAATTGTGCTGTGCTCCAAACCTGCCAATCATCTTCGAAGAGCAGCAAGGGGGGGAGGTCAGAGGTCACCTGTGACCTGAGGTAACGGGGAAGTTTTAGCAGTAGGAGGCTGCCTGTGCGTGCATGAGTGCGTTCCCCATTGTAGTGCGTCCAACATCTGGAACCAGTGAACGGTTTGGTGGCTGCTGTTGCCGGGGTCACCACAGTGGAAGTTTAGATGCCCCCTCGTCGCCCCCTTTTGGTTGTCCTCGGCGCTCCTCTCTCTGTATCTCTCTCTCTCCCCTCCACTGTCCTCTCCGTCTCCTCCCGCAGTGCCAGATCTGCTCGCACACATGCAGCGTGAGTCTTGTTAGCTGCAGACAGATGGGCGTTCGCATGGAACCGTTCTGGGCGACGGGAAAGGTCTGTGAAAGGCTGTGTTGTGTGGCAGGGTTCCCATGGGTGGAACAACATGGAAGGGGGCATGAAGAGAAGAAAACGAGATTTCCTTCCCACCTTCTCTTATTTGCAATTCTAAGGAACTGATCACCACTAGGCCTCGCTTTGCTTACTTGTATGAACGCGCATTGCAAAAACACAAAATCGCACCAAGTATTTTTGGTCTAGTTGTAGTGCAAATAACTTAGTACGCTTGAAATAAAACAAAACTAAATTGCAATTAACTTTTCAGCTTGTTTTAGGTCAATAATTCCCTAATACTGATTTAAAAAGTATTTATTCCATTGGCAGTTTATTTCACTTTTTCACATAAATTAAGGAATTATTGACTTAAAATAAGCTCCTATATCTTGCTGAAAAGTTAGTTTTGTCTTACTTCAAGTGTACTAAGATATTTGCACTAGAAACTAGACCAGAAATACTTGGTAAGATTCTGTGTTTTTGAAGTGTTTACATTTTGAGACTGACACTTCTTTTCCCATACTTTATTGTAAAAAAGTCAATGTTGTGGCACAGAAGCTTTGGGGTGCAGGTGCTCAAGTGTTAATAAAGGGGCACATTGTGCTCCACATACAACTGCCATTTGCTTTAGTGGTGTGAGATTTATTTCATCCCATCATGTACATTTTAAATCAAGGGCCAATTGTAGGCTGATGCAGATGTTTAGTGATGTTCAACAGAACAGAATCAATCAGTCACGTTTATTTGCATAACACATTTCAGCAACAGTGTACTTCAAAACCCTTTACATCATAAAAACACCAAAATAAAAAGCCATAAAAACAACAAACAGTCACTATTAGGCCTGTCACGATAACAATTTTTGCTGGACGATTAATTCTCTAAAAAATTATTGCGATAAACGATAATATTGTTTCAAGCCCTTTTGACACTGATTTAATGGAAATGACTAATAATGCATGCGATTTCCTGCCATAGATAGACGCACTTTATTTTCAAAAGAACACATAACACTGGAACTGATTAACTAAATAAACAAAACAACCAAAAATAAAAAAAAATACAAGCGCCATCATCAGAATCATCAATACATATTCAATGTGATGCTCAATGTCTCATTTATTATGCAGCTTCAAAAGCAACTCTAAGCAGGTGGGTCTTGAGCCTTGATTTTAGGGAACTCAGTGTTTCGGCTGTTTTGAAGTTTTCTGGAAGTTTGTTCTAGATTTGTGGTGCATAGAATCTGAATGTGTCTGTTTTTGCCTGGCAATATTCCAAAAAATGTGAGGTGGTGGTATTATAGGTTGTTACATCCAGAAATGCTACCTTAGGCCACACACTATAGACTGTAAATTAAAAAAAAAAAAGGGGCAGGTGCTTTAGCACCTCCTAGTGTCTGTCTGTCCCTAAAACTCAGTCAGATTGGATGGAAACTATCTGTTAATAAGAATGTTTAAGCCATATTTAAGATTCCCTATTTAATTTAGGTGCAGAGTGTCTCGGCTATTTCAACCAACAAATATTTCCCATCATATAGCACTGACTGTAGACAAAACGACTCATTTTGGTATACTTTAGCTTTGGGTATTGGAGTAAATGAGACAAATGTAAATGTAGGCTATACTTTTCCGCTTTTTTGGGGGGGATCTTCTTCAGGTTTTGTGCTTTATCAGAAGTAAATTGAAACATCCATGTCATTTGACGTTCGTTCCAGAATCCAGGCCAAGACACGGGAAATTCGGGAGCGGCAGGCGAAGGAGAGGGAATACGCCGAGATCCAAGACGTCGTCAGCCGCACCTTCAGCTCGGATGAGGAGCACACCTACGCCGGCATCGGGTCGCTGGGCTCGTCTCAGGACAGCGGCAGCATCGACCCCTACGGCCACCACTACCACCTCCCTCAGAGCCCGCAGAGTCCTCGATCCCCCGTCAACCCACAGCGTAACGGACCGCCTCTGGAGGCGCTGTACGCCCAGGTCAACAAGCACCGCAACGGACGACCCGCGGCTCCCGACAGGTAAGGAACCCAATTCAGATCCCGCCGGTCGTCCGAATGAGACCGACCAGCCTTGCTCCTCCGTAGCTTACTGATTTGCATCAGTCTGGGAGATTTACATCTCATCTATTATGCATAGACAGTGGTGTGAGTTAATTTGTTCACTTTTACTTGGCAAAGACGAGACATGGTTCACAGATCAACACTGAATTTCACACAGCGTTTTATCACATGCTTTATCTACAGGGCATTCCCCAGAGCAGGCTGGTAAAATCCAGAAACAAAGTAAAAAGAACATCAGAATCCTATCAGTAATTCTTCATGGCGGAATATATTATCTAGCGTCGTCTCACTTTTTTTTTTTTTCCATTTTGCCGGGATCACAGGTAATCTCCTTGGAGTCTCGTAGCACAGACACGTCTTTACCTTGAGCGCATGTGCAGCCGACGGCTTCACCACGTCAATAAAATAATAAATCTACAGTTTATAAGGTTGCAACACCATAAAGTTGCTTTTCTGTTCCAATAGCAAATTACCCAATATTTTAAACTACCCGCTGTCAGTCGGCAGCCACTAAGAGCTCGTTACACAGTTTGTAGGCTCAGAGGCTTCAGATCTCTGTTTTGCCTTCGCGCTGGAGGTAATCCAATCTGTTTGGAAGGCGCAAGAGAGATGAGTGTAATGTCGGGGAAAACTTTCTGCAACAGATGCTGTAGGGCTGCTTCAGGCAAATCGGTAAGTTGTGAAGTTGTCGGGTCATGTCAGGAAAGTTTTCCCAGAACATTCTTTCTTGTAATTTAGTTTATTTTTTTCCATTTTTACTTGAGAAAAACGAATTACCCTCGACCTTATAACATTCATTAGGTTAACTTCTTAAAGCCTGATGCCATTTTCTCTTTCTGAGTTGACGTAAGATGCTTTTATTGATACTACTGGTCTTTCCAACTTTTGGAAGATTGAATAATACCCACCTCCTGAGACTGACATGTGTCTTTGGCAGTGCAGTGACCTTTTCCTGCTGGGCGGTGGTTGGAATAATCTGTTACTGTGTGTATGTGTGTGTGACCAGGAAAGAGTACCTCAGGATAAGTTGCTGGATGTTTTTAAGAAGATTTGAGGAGGAAGGATCTTCATTCTGTAACCCTGATGGGACAGTAAATATAGAATAACAAGGCCTTGTGTTCCCCCTGGAAGCCAGATCAATCCACATGGGGACTTACCTGGTATTTCACCAAAAGCCAAAGATCCGCATCCGCTATCTTCTCTGTACCAACTTACAATGATTGTCTTGATCTGAGCTTGTATTTCCAGTTCCTTTTCCTTTTCACCAAAAAGGTTTTCATTAAAGAATGCGTTTTCTTTTATGTTTTACAAACAAAACATCAGAGAAGTACAACTTTCCACATCTATCTTTATGTTCTTTTGTAGCATCTTGCTTCATATGTTACATCTTTATTCTTTTTTTTTTCCATGCCTTGCAAGAACAATAAAACTATAACCTTAAAGCTTCATATAGATGATAATGTGTCTGCAACAATAGCTACAAAGTTCAACGTATTTTATTAGGATTTTATGTGATAGACCTATAGAAAGTAGCATATAATTGTGAAGAGGAAGGACATTGATGGTTTGGAAAATTATATGAAGAGCTTTTTAATTTAATTTGAATCTGACATTGGTGCCCATCTTTGGCAACACTTGCCCATCTACCTACTGACAAAAAGGGGGGTGAATATTTTAGCAACAAATGCATTTCTCATTTTACCTGTTTTGAAAGCACCTTAAATATGCAGATCTATCAGCTATTTGCAGGTTTATTTCCATATTAAAACTTAGCGTTTCATGTTAATTATATGCAGAAGCTTCTGTTTAGTTTCGGCTGTGAGCTTTGAGTATTGATTGCTGTATGTGGAGCTTATTTGCAGGAACAGGATTAACTTTTCTGAACGTAGCAATTTGATTTCAAATATGCACAACGTGTACGACACTTGGGTTTTCGTTTTGCACCCCCTCTCGCTTTGCATATCTTATGTATGCCAGCCCAGCTGTGTGCCTGCCTGCAGTATTTGTCTGAAATACAATAATATCCACTGCTTCTTGGTTCCCTCTGTTTTTCCATTTACTGTTTTGAAAAAGGAGCCAGAAGCACATTCAGATTTAAAACTCCCGTCACTTGCCTATCATAACCAACGTAAACAGCAATTTGCATTTCTAGATTGATCTTAATGGAACTGTCAAGTTTAAAGCTCCCATAAAACAGAATTTGCAATTATTTCCGACCTTTCCAACACTCACGACAACAAACATGAGTTAAAACTCATTCATATTTTGTTGCATACACTTTATTGCTTTTTTTGAATCTGCAGCAATAACATAATTTGTGCAGGTGAAGATGTTTTACTCAACAGACCTCAGTGTTTCTTGAGAATAGGGACAAAACAGGTCCTATGGATAAAGCACAAAATTTGAATAAAATATACACAAAATA
>NW_015113364.1:239260-273751 GCF_001443285.1 Poecilia latipinna
TACATTTCCAAAACATTATTTGTCATATTTGCATACATAAGGTTGAGAAATAATAAAAAATATAAAATGGAAAATTAAAACCTATTTTGTCCCTATTCTCAAGAATCACTGACCTGTAACATTACATGGAAATAATTATATCCCAACTAATTCAATTTAACTGTATTTACTGGTGTCTAATTGCAGTTTGACTCCATGTTAACAGAGCTAATTTAAACTGTTTTAACAGACCTTAAGGTAACCAATTCAACTTATTTATTATTCACAACTTTTTTGTTATATGTGCTAGAACTCTATTTTGATATATTCTTGTTTAATTTCCTAAAATTTCAGAGAGTGAAGCCAGGATGACGGGCACAACTTGCTACTTTGGCATATTAAATAATATATTACAAGGTATTTGTTTTGAGAGTAGATGCCCTCACAACTGCAGTGGCCTCTCATGTCTGAGGAAGGATATGATTATTATTACTTCCATGAACTTTTTTTGTATATCTGATGAAAATAGGCCTAACACTTGCGGTTGGAGTTGAACTGCTGGGAAGACTGAAGCTAGCTCAAAGGGACTACATGGAATGTGGTGCGCTAAGAGACAAAGTTGTTAGCTTAGCAATTGTAAGAGCTAACTTCTCCCAAGACTAATTGTTCCCATTAAATACCAACTGATATTTTTATGAAGTGTACACGTGTAGAATGGTTACCTAAAGTTTTGGGCCAACTTCGCAGCATTGTATGATATTGAAATTGGACATGCTAGCAATGCTAGCAGCTAGTGTTCCCCCAGCTAAATGACTAAGTCTGGATGCTGTGAATATTTCAGTCAAAACATGTAGTTAAGACTACTGCCACCTATGAGCAAACACAACAAGTAGTTGCCATGGAAACTGAACTGGTTTTCCTATGCAAGTTGTGTTTCAATACAAAACCTAAGTATGGTTTAATCACTTGGATGTGACGGATGAATCATCTTCATTAGTAGGTTCAGTAGGACTGTAGATTTTCTAGAAATATAAAATGGAAATGAATTACATTTAAATTGTTAATAACATTTGCTACGTTTAAGCAAACCTGAAACTTTTACACACCGATCAGACGTAATATTGTGACCACTGGCAACTGAAGTGAGTAACATGGATTGTCTTGTCATTAATTGCATCTGTCAGTGGGGAGGTTATATTTGGCAGCAAGTGAACATTTTGATTTAAGTGAGTTTGACTGTTGTCAGATTTTTATTTGCTTGAAAGCCTGGTCAGAGCATCTCCCGATACTGCAGACTCGGTGGTGTGTTCAGTCTCTGCAGTTATAAGTATCTATGAAAAGCAGAAGGCAGTTCCCTCCATTAATGCTTGATTGGTGTATATTTTCAAGGTTAAAACAGTTTTGAGTGCCATGTAAGGTAATTAGCACCACGCCGTTTCAGATTTTTAGTCACAAGTCTGACTCCATCAGTTAGTTGGTAATTTGTTAGATAAGGTAAATTTCACATTTCTGCAAGTGCCCTAACACTTTTGTTTGGAATCTTCAACTCATTTATGCCCCAGGTGTTTGTACATGCATGTGCATTCACTTAATGCCTTAATAAAAGCATTCAGCCATGACTCTGCAATGCTTGGTAAGCTGCTCTGTTGTTTATCCACTAAATTTCACAGAGAGAGAGAGGCTGCAGCTGGATAAATAACCTCCGTAGGCAACCCCCCTCTAATAGACCTTTGGTAATGGAGCCCTAATGGGAAGGTCACTGTGACTGTAAAGCCAGAGTGAGTCAGACCTGAGCCAATAAACCACCGGGAGATACGAGGACCCCTGCTTGGTGTGGGCGTTCAGAGATACTGCCCACTCTGCCATATCGAGTTTTACAGTTCCTCTGTGGGATCACGCTACAACAAGAGCTCATTTGACAATTTATTGCTGTGTTATTAGAACTGGCAGCTCTGGTGGTGTTTTGACAGTGCTGTCAGAATCAGTAAAACTGAGGGGCACCGGTGGAAACCGAGGATTTGTTTGTGCTCGCTGTTGTCAAGACCTTATATAAAACCTTAAGGTAAATATTGCGTTTCTCCTCAATGTCTGAAGCATCGATTCTGCTCTGTTTATCATGAAGTTTACATGAAAGTGAGCCAGGCCTGTACGTCTGAGCACACTGTTTTCTTTTTAGATTGGTTTGTTTTATCTTATGAAAAATAAAAAAAGAGGCAGACCTCTAAAAATGGAATGACCTCATTTCTCGACAGGCATCTGACAAGTCAACCCCTCCATCTGCCTGGGGACTGTGCGGATTGGGTGACTGGAGTCGGTGCTGCCTTTTAGAATGACGTCGTGACAGGTTGCAAGGCTCAATGGGATTTGGGGGAAGCAAGCGTGAAACAAAGCATCACCTTTTGAAACTCGAGTTTGATTGACTGCTGCCCCCATTACCCAGCAGAGTTTCCAACACACCTTAGCGCGCGGGCAAGAAAGAGTCAGAGAGATGCGCAGGAAAGGGGGTCGGGGTGAGCGAAAAGATATGACGCTTATGGATCTCAGCTTTTCAAAGTCTCCAAAGTCACAGGCAACTCAGCAGTTTTGAAATGTCTGTTGAGGAGGCAGAAATAAAAACCCTAAAGATCTTCTAAAAGGAACAAACAGTGCTGTGCTTTCTTTTTCCCTTTGCTACCTCATGTTAGCCTCAAAGTTTAGGTAACAACCGTCCTTTTTGCATTCTCCTGAATTGGATTATCATGAGTATTTGATGAAAGCTATTTACTTCTAAGTAAAGTTTATTGGTAAAATGGAACCATTAACCTTCATGGCTAGAGGCTTAAGGATGTTGATCTGGGAATCATCAATCTGGTGAGGCACACCCCAGATGAGAGGTAGTACTCTGTAGTTTCTTGCAGAAGTAGTCGGACCCTTTCAACATTTTGATATGTTGTCATGTTACAACCACAAACTACACTGAGATGGACTGGCGAAGTGTCCAGGGTGCACCCCCACTTCTCGCCCAATGACTACCAGACATAAGTACCAGCTCCCCAGCGAACCTGCAAGGGCAAGCATTTATAGACCAATGAATGGATGGACATTACCACAGACATCAGATGTGTTGCTAAGTTAAAATAAACTTTTATCCATTGTAAAATTTCAGCCAGAAGTTGGCCTGCCTCAAATCCCCAGACAGTTGGGGCAAATTGTGGACGAGAGCAAATCTAACTCACATTCTACTCCAGTGGAGACATATAGTCCTTTGGTTCTGTTATGTGCTCTATTGTTTGAAAGGACAATTGTACGACAGCATTAAAGTAATAAATTATAACAATAGCATTTCTACCTCGGTCAGATAATCACGGAACCAATCTAGAGTAATCACTTTTTTATTGTTTACTCTCTTATTTCGTGTCTGTAATTAACTCTGCAATCAACAATCAGTTTGATTTTTATAGTCTCTTTTAATTGAGAGGCAATCAAAGAGAGATTAACAACACTTTTGTCTGCAACATCTGTAGCTTTGATTAAATCCTTGCCTCTCAATAATTCATTGATATACAAATGAATCTTCTACAAGCCTTGCATCTGCATTAAGGCTTTAATAACAGCTCCTAAGTCTCTAATAACCTTTACTTGCCGTCCCCCAAGGGAGTCACACTGATATTTCTAACATCAAGGAACAATTTGCTCTAATGAAACGCATACATAAGTGGTTACTAATAGTGACTTACATTCTCATTGGTGTTTTGCTTTGTCCAGAATTTTTTTATTCCATTTTAATCCAAATGGGATAAATATTATACATCCTTAATTTCAAGAGTTGCTATCTGTAATTAGTAGCAGAAGATACACGTTTAATGCTCAAGTACTAAAATAACGACTGGAGCTCAGAACCTAAGAAGTTTTTAGTTTTGGACAAACTAGATGGCACACATATGATGTGTGGACTGATAATTTCAGTCACTAGAAATCTGACACTTGTCTTAGTTTTGGAGAAAAAGACCTGAGATTTCAGCTACGGTTAGGCTTGCATCTCAAAGATTTGAGTCCTAACCTGGACTTAGATTTATTTATTTTTCATATAGAGGAGAATGCAAATCCGTCAGCATGAATACATCATGTAAATCTTTAAAGTTTTAAAGTTAATGCCACAAAACAGTGAATGTTTTCCTTAAAAATGGATGTTAAGCAAATGGGGATTGTCACACCGGAAAGAGCGCTGGTACTTCCCTGTCAGAGAATTTTGATTTTGCATATTGTGAAGATGAGTTGATGATCTCTCTTTCACCTTGTAAGAAAAAGATAGTACAACACACTGTGCATACCCTGATATTTCCCCTTTTTTCCATATTTGCTGTAGGCCCAAGACATCAAACACATATCAAACTCATCACAGCAACTCCACACCGAAAGCAACGCAGATCTAAAAGGCAGAGCAAGTGAATTATTTTTCTGGTGTGTGTGCTTGTGTTTGAACCCCTCCCCACCTCAGAAAGGACCCTTGGGATAGATGTGATGAGATGAAGTGCGCAGAAGGCAATTTATCCTCCGTTTGTATCATTACGTTCATTTAGGATGGCAAACAGCCTGAAAGCAAAATAAAGAAGAAAAAGAAAACATGGGATAGAGAACATGAGAGGGATATCGAAACATTTTGGTTTCAACTCCGCACAAAGTGGATCTGATTAAGAATCTGTGTACTATATTTTAGCAACGCCCTTCAAGGCCTCAAGGACATGCAGGCAGCACCTAATGAACTAGAACAAGATCAAAGAAAAAAGAGGGAGTGTTATTTAATGCTGCTGTACCCCGACAAGCCAAACATGAGGTGGAGGCGAAGGAGTGCGAACACGGCCAGGGGGCTGTTACGGCCCTGTTTGTTGATCAGCACTGGAGGTCCTTCCATTCCCAGCACTCAGTAGCAGCAAAACAGCCAGTTAATCCCCTCTCAACTCTCCTGAAGGCAGCCGATGCCCGACACCATAACCACGCCGCGCCACGTCTACAACGCAAACTTACAGTAACAGACAAGTGCTCGGTGGAACTCACAAGGTTTTCCTCTCCAGATTTAAACCCGATGTGATGATTTGTTTTGAAAATGTCACAGCAACTAATTGGGGTGCACACACAGAGAACATGCTGTTGGCAAATGTGGGATATACTTCAACGGAATTCAATCACGGAGAAATCAATTTTGATTAAATAACACACACACTCGCACACACACGCTGGTGGGTGCCTGTCGTGTTGGTATGAAGCTGTTGCGTAAGAAAGTCTGCTTTTCACATGACAGATAACCTAATTTCACAAACTAACAGCAGCTCTTCTGCACAAATATAGAATTACTGCTTTCAACACTGTTACTCAGTGCTGTCAAATAGGCTTTTATAGCCGCAGATCTGGTGTGGCTGAGACACAGAGCTGGTAGGTTGGTGACTTCTGACTTTAAGGTTTGGGTTTGATCTGTGAGTCATTTCACCAAGCAGAAAAGCATAGCAGCACATCATCATATCATCATCCCCTCTGGATTTTATTGATCTCTTGGGTCAGGCATAAATGCACAGATTCTAGTGACATCAGCCTATGAGGAAAGTGATCTGATGTTTATTGACAGTCAAAAGAGGCCATGATGCCTCTGATTACTGGAAAGCAAAACGTAGTGCTGCTGTTAAGCTTGGTTAATTTTTTATATATTTATATTTCGCAAGTAATCAGAAACACATGACTTTTGCGGCATTTATACTCTGTGACTCGTCCCCGGTGTTGCCATATTCTCCTAGACTCTAGGGGGCAGGGTAGGCTGCCTAGGGCAAGCATACAATGCAAAACGCTTGGAACAAAACAGTAGCAACACAGCTACACTCGTGAGTGTAGTGGTAGTATTGTTGTCTTCCTTAAGATGTCCTTAAGGAGCTCCAACTTTCCGTCATGTTTTTCCAAATGGAACGGTTCATACAGTTGCAAAATTTCAGAGACGCATGGTGCGGAAAACTGGTTGTTTATGGACGTAGTGCAGAGGGGCGTGGTTGCTGAAATGGTGTAGTTTGACCTGGTGGACATGTCAAACATGAACCATTTCCTATGAAGTGTTACTTTCCTCGATTGCTACGTTTACAACTTGTGGACATTGTGACATTATTATAGGCAAATATTTTAATGATGAGAAAGACGCAAAACACATTACAAATACCCCTCATCGTGGCCTATGAACATTTGCTCACAATCCATGAAGTAGGATTGTGGAGCGTAGAAAATCAACTTAAGCTAAATTATTTATTTAAACTGAGTCCCTAAAACAACAATGCAAAGTTTCAGAATCAGTCAGCTAAGCTACAGTTGGTTGCAGCAGTGCTGGAGGAAGCAGCTAAACAGCTTTTGACTCTAGCTGAAAACTCTACAAGACCACAGTCAGATACTCAAGGTTATCATATCGTGACAATCTCCTTCATTGCTGTTGCCTAGTGAAAAGTGGCAGCTCTCTAATGAAGAAGTTCAATCTCTTTGAGAGTAATTCAACTCCAACCATCAGCAGTGTGTAGGTGTAGTAGTACCTTACGAAAGATGCCACTATACAGTAAGTACATTGAAAGGAGTCTTTCCTCTTCATCAGATGACTGAATATGCCCTAACACTATTTTCTAAGTGGTCACTCAGGTTCAGTTGTTTCAAGCAGTCCGTTCATGCTAAGTGAAAGCCAGCAGTGTGTACAGGGCATGTAATTAAATTTACCTTACCCCATCTAAGCCATCCCGCCCCACACACTCGACACAGAACTGCATTAGTTCTCTCTATTTTAAGAGCGGTATCCATATTTCTTTGTCAGACTGAGCCGTTGTCGTTCCAATCCTCCTGCCTCGAACAAGCTTCCGGAGACAAATCGGATCTCGACAAAAGTCTTTGTAATTATGGGGAACTGAATAGGTGACTATGTAGTAAATCCTCAAGACCAGCGACAGGCATATTTCATCTTTCTTAAACCGTATTCAGAGTTTGACTCTTAAAGAGCCTTTCAAAAAAAAAAAAAATAAATTAAATAAAAAGCCAAATCAATATTTTCAATTCTTGTCTTTTAAAATTTTTCCCTATTTTTGCATTTCCTGGTCTATGATATTAAATATAAATCAGAATCTCTTGCTAATATCGTGTTGCCTAGTTACTCTTTAGACTTATAAGTGACTATTTTCTCAGCTGTTTTAGCTGTCAGAGTAAAGCAAAATCATAATGGGGTTATTCTAAAGGCTTCCTTGTATATGTCTGAAACCAGTACAGCGTCTGCTAATGTCCAGACTCAACTTTAGGGACCCCTACTGAAAAATGATCCAAGTGCTTTGTTAGGTCACCTGAACCAGACTTTGGTACCTAATAAAATCCAGTGGAAGCCACCAGACATTTCTAATGGCATCAGCATGCTTGTAAAAATGCTCTTAGTCCCTTGTGACGGCGTAATGGTAGCACACGGCCTTGTTGGTCCACTGTAATGGCCTCATGATGTCATCATGGATCACAGCGGAGCCAAAGTTCTCAAAACCTGGCTTGTTTTCAAAGAAAGGCAAGATTATTTAAGGGAATGACATTAGTATCTCTCTGTTTTCACTGTATCCTCTCTGATTGGTGGGGCTTTTCTTGTTTTTTGTGCCAGTAGAAATAACTGGATAAGTTTATAACGAAAAGCACTTTAACAGGATCAGGCTTATTGAATTGGTTTACTGATGTGGAGTAAAATGCCATGTTAGTCTGTAAGTTTCAGGCCCAGCTATTTTTTTTCTGTCACCCTTAGGCTTGGACATACCCAAATCAACGGATTTACTTGCTTAATGTTTCCAATGGGGTCATTTTTACAGATTTTCCTATTGGGTTGGTTTGTAGCTCATGGTTTGTACTTTGGTGTATGTCGTTTTATTCATACCATGAATCACCTCAAACGTTTGTTGTACGACACCAAAGTCAAGTTCTCTTTGAACCGGCTTATATCTTGAAAAGACAACCACTTGAGCAACATTCTGTCCCATTGAACCTCCAAAAGCAGCATTAGCTGCATTTCCATTACAAGTGTTCACAAAACTTTGTCAATATTCCCCAAATCTATGGTAAACAGAAACACAGACACTCTTGGTTGAAATGGAACACCACACATAACATCTCCTGCCTTTCTTGGTGGCTCAGTTCAACCACCCATGCTACTTTGGTCCTCACGTAATTTGAAAATATCCTGTTAAATTTGCTTGGTGTATATCTAGGATTTATTACCATGCCGTACTGGTTTCATAGATGACTGATCACGCGTTCTATAAGAGTGTTTGATAGTGCTTGGACTGATAACAGAGCTATTACACAGTGTCTGCTGCAGATAAAAATAATTGAGTGAATACAGTATGGTTAAATCTCCAGAATCACTGTGATCTTCTAAAAGAAAATGTCGTAAAATCGGGGCATTTCGGGTTCTCGTGTTCACAGGAAGGTGAAAATACGCTGAGTCTCAGACCATAAATAATTGTTTAAAAATAAAGAAACTGTTGTTTTACTGCATTCCCCCAGACTACTGAACACTGTAAAAATGTCTTCCATAACAGCTGCTTATGTCTGTCACTGTGAGGTTTTTAAAAGCTTACTACCTGCCAAGAAACACTCTTTAGCCATTGAAAAGGCATAGAAAAAAGACAATGTTGCATTCCATCTAAAAGGTTGAAAATAGGTTAAAAAGATTGAGGAAAAAGATATATTTATGAACATTTTACTTGCAGTATGTTTAAATACGGTTGAAAAGGGGGTTAGGATTTTTGTAAACCAGGTTTATCAAAGGTCTTTAAGCTGGATTTGGATGTTTTATATCTTTCTCCTTAGTTAGGATGGTTAGAAAATGATTCAAACAGCTTAAAATATGGTCTTAGATCTGAAAACTTGAGTCATGCACATCATACTTTTAAAACTATGATGTTTGACATCATAGTTTCAAACATGATGTCATTAGGTGTTTCAGGTCTCTCACAGTTTCAGGCACTCAGTCCAAGTGACCCCAGTGGGGGTCGATGGAGCCACAGCTTGTTGCTTGAGGTATCACTGCCCTTCCTCAGGTTCTACTCTTTTGATCCACATCCATCTCAACCGGACTTCTGCTGCCTCAGTGACCAGCTTGATGGCTTTCTGCTTACCTGCCGCTCTAATGCCCTGCATGCTATAAACCCTCTACAGTGATTGGTCTGCAAATCCTCTGGTATCCAGTCTCGGTGTGTCTTACACCTCGCTCGACATATCTTGCTGTTGTCCCTTTTCTTGTTTCCTCCGTTGCAGCAGGAACCCACGACTGGTTTTGACTTCTAAGAACTAGCAGAATACGTCTGCTAAATGTCCTACATCACAAATTTAATCAGTTTAGTTTTTCTTGTGTTTAACAAAAAAAATGGCAAAAATCAGAAAAAAGGGGCAGCATTTGGTCCTGACCTTTATTGAAAACAATGGGAATTTTTTTTTTTTTCCAAAAGTACAAGAAGTACTTTTTTTACTCTGTCAGTCAAAAGGAATCGCCAGGTTAGTCTTGAGACAATTTCACTTCTGTAGTTTAAGTGCCGCCTGATTTCTCAAAGAGTTTCTGGGCTTTACGATAAGAAGAAAAAAAACTTTTCCATAAATTATGTCTGTTCTTGAGTGCCTCATGACATTTACAAGACGAGAGAAAAAAATGTTTTTAGATCATTGCAATTATCATCAATACCTCTGAGCGTTATCTATAATTTTCCAGCCCTCAAAAAGTTACTTGGGCTTTAAGGAAGAGCTTAAACACTGTAAAATGACAGCAGCAGTTCCAACATCATCCAATCAAGAGACGGCTTTCTAAGTGATTTAAAAGTGAAGCTCTTTTATCTTTTTAAAAATAACATCTCTTGTCTGGAACAAGGCAAAGACTTTATAAACGTGGGCATGAGATGGTGTGGGGGGGAAAGTGGCGAAGGACAAAAAGGGAACGCGAAACATTAGCTGCAACATGGAGACGTGAAATGGTTTTCATGTTGTTTCCTTCCCCTTCATTTCATCCGCTCTCCATTATGGGATCGGCTCTGCTTCATTAATGTTCCCTTCTCTCATCCTCACATCTTATTCTTAATCTCTTTCTCCCCTCGCTCCTGTTGCGCGCTCTTATTCCTCATCACCCCTATTTTTTCCTCCCCCCTCCCCGCCACCCCACCTCTTTTACCTCTCATTATCACTCTTTCTTCCCCCTCATTTTCCACCGATGCCCGGGATGGAGAACAAGCCTCAGCTATCCAGAGGGAGAGAGAATGGAGCGTGTTCGCTGAAGCTCTGATTCATCGGAACAAAGAGAGGCATGGGGGAGCGAGAAAGAGGGAGACGCTGGAGTGTACTCTTGAATGGCTTTGGACTGTAAACCCCCACAGCTTCCTCCTCCTTTGGCTGTATTTTTCCTAATAGCCTCTTGGGCTATTTCTGGGTCTCTTTTTTTTTTTCTTAAATGGGAGGTGGGAGAGAGTGAATACAGTGAAGAGAGGGTGGAGAGGAGCATTAGTGCGAGTGTGTATGGAGGGTTTTTTTTGGGGGGGGGGGGCATTTGGCCCTGCTGAGGCAGTGAATAAGCACTCTGACTCACAGCGGGATCAGTGGTGGTGGCAGCAGGGCTTGGTGTATGTGTGCAGGGACACGCTGTTGCCACTGGAGACACAGGAAGAGATGCACTAACACACGCACACACACACAGACACGCACACACATACGTAGAAATGCACATGCCGAATGTTGAACCTCTAAAGCTGATTAGTCAAACTTGTGATTTCCAATTTCAAACCCGCAACACAAATCCCATACTTAATATTCATGCAGAACGCGGTTAGGGCTCCTCTCCACCCCTCGCAGCTGAAAGGCTCGGGGTTAGGTGGTGTGTGAGTTGGGTGTTGGGGTGTTGCCTTTTAATCAGCTTAGTTAAAAGAAGAAATATGGTGGAGGGAAAAAGAAAGGAGTAGGATGGAAGGGAAAAGGAGATCTTGTGGGTTGCCCTACAGTGGAAACACACATGCACATATACACTTGAAGGTATGCAAACATAGATTGAAGACACTTTCTTTGTGTTCATTATAGCAAGATGAAGCTCCTTTGATTACCCCACCTGTGTTTTATTGTCTTGTTTTATTGGGTCTGATCACCCAGAGGTCAGTAATACAACCTGACAAAGCTTCTTCCTTTCCTGTCATTTATCGTGTTTGGATGTCTCGGACAATACTCTTTATACATCATCACTACGGCATAGCTGACAGACGTCATTTCTATTTTAGCGGTGGGCTTACCGGAGTCAGTGTTGAGTCCACCATCTGTAGCTTCTAACCTTGCGATGGAGACCTCATGCCGTGTCGCCATCTCTGCTCTGCACGGTCAAACAAGAAGGGTTCAAAGTACAGAGAGAATGACTGAGGATGAGAGAAACAATGCTACAGAGATGAAGAGATGAGGATTAATTCACCCTGATTCCAATCCATAGCATTAGCTCAACAGAGGCGACTGTGGCTCTGAGGGTAGAGTAGATCGGAAGGTTATAGGTTTGATTTCAGCTTCCTCCTGTCACACGTCAATGTGCCCCTGGGCAAGGCACTTAACTCTAAGTTGCCTACAGATCTGCACATCAGTCTGTGACTGAGTGGTCAAAATGATTGGAAAAGCACTCTATAATTTATTTACCATCAATTGTCACCCTCAAAATACATATATGTAAGACAAAGGGTCAATGAGGACACCTGTGTCACCGTGACAGTTAAAAGGTTAACAAATAGGCATCAGACACAGACTCAGTCCAAAACTTGCATGAACATGACTTTGTAATCATCCATAGTTTCTGTAGATCAGCCCCAATATTGACTCTTTGCAACTCATGTCACCTTCTTATATTGAGGCAACATGATGGATGTCGGAAGAGAAGAGTATTGAGCAGAGTGACTACGATTGTATTTCTAAGTTGTTTGGAAGTAGCACACCGAGTTGGGATCATAAACAGTGGTATTACCAAAAGTAGCTTAGAAACTGACCTATAGCCAGATGGTATTGGTCGGTTAGGGTTGTTGATTTGATGAAATTGCAGACTTTGTCTGAATGTACATCACATGTATTTCCCCTTACAGGAGAGCAGACCTAAGAGTGTACAAAAGTCTACATGCTTGCCAGTTTTTTAGTACATGTTAGGCTATATGATAATGGGGCATTTTCTCCATGGTTACTAATGATTAGATGTGTACCTTTCATTGCATCTTACTAAGCTAAATATGAACTACTTACCTTGTAAAAAGTGTTTGCTGCAGGAGATGAATTATAGCGCAGAGCATCCTGGGTAATTACAACCAAAACAAACTTAAGAGTTTAGCATTAGCAGGAGAAATGGCTCATGGTCTTTTACCAAATACAAAAAGAAATGCTACAACAACTTAAATCTCCTATAACCATTTTGAAGAAGAAGGAGATTGCACTTAAGTTTTATTCACTGGTTTTTGTGGCATTTTTGTCAGTGTTTGTTGGTGCAGCACCACCATTGCCATGGCGGGAAACCAATAGTTTTGTTTGCATCAGTATTCATGTGTTTCTGAAAACTAAAAACAAAAAAAAACAGAACAAAATACATCCATTCTGCCTGTGATACATCCCTAAAATATCAGATTAGGGCAAATTTTTAACAAATAGCAGATAGTTATTCAAAACATAATCGAAAATGGTCAGGTAACAAAAGAAAGCAAGGCGACAGCTGCAGGGAGAGGCAGAGCAGCAGAGAGACAAAGATTAACCTGAGCCAATAGAATACAATGACACAAAGCGGACCTGCGCCTCCCAGAGAGCGAGAGCAGTTGCACTGAAGAGCGTCTCCCCCAAACCTCCTCACCCCTCCCTCTCTCCAGCCTCACTCCTTCAGGTCGAGGCCCTAGCTGCATCCTCCATCCCATCATTCACAGAGCACAGCAGAGCGATGGGAAGTGTTCCCAGTCGTCACCTCGCTCCATAACTCAGCTGCTAGCTCTCTCTCTTTCTCTCTCGCCCATCTCCTGAGACAGAGACGCGGCTTAAACACCGTCTCCATCCACCTCTCATTGCTCCCATTGGTCTGTCTTTTAAAACAACCATTAGAGATATGGGACGCAGCAGCCTGCAACCCTCTTTCTAAGTCTTCACATATCCAGCAGGCTCAGCCACCTGTGGGGAGAAGGATGGTGGGATGGTGGGATGGTGGTGGGGGCTGTTCCTCGGGGAGACTTTAGGAAAAATATGGCGGCGTCAGAGTCTGCAGAGAGGATAATTCACCTGCTCGGCTCCCCGCCGTGACGCGATTATCATCCGTATAAAGCAGAGCTGTGTCATTTACCGCTTACATCTTGTTTCGCCTTTGCTCGCGTCTCTGAAGGTAGTCGCCAAAACGATGACTTCTGAGGACGGTTGATGCTTCTGGGGGAAATGGTTTGTTCTCTGCTTTTAGTTCATGTTGTTTTTTTGCTTCTTTTTTCTTTATCTATACCTCAGAAAAATAATAATAATAAACACGCTGGCTTATTTCCAGCAGATAGATGTAAATTAGGTGGGTGTGAGCCTGCGGCGTGCTGACAGGGTGAAAACACAGCAGAGGAGCTTTCATGTGTCAGCTCTGCGTTCTCCAGCTAGCCGATTCTTCCTTCAAACTGTTTGTGCGGTAACATCTGAGACCGATAAAAAGCGTATTTAAATACAAATTAACTGCTGTTTAGTGTTTTTTGTTTTGAAGTTCAGACTGTCTGCCAACTTGACTAAGAAAATTATATTTCATTTACCGCTGGTTTGATCCCCGCTGTTATTTATTTCATTTTGATCTCATCAATTTTGGTTTGATCACCTTTTTTTCCATAATGGTGGCAAACTGGGACAAAGTTATCACGCATTGTCGCATTAATTAACGTTTAAGTCAAGCCAAAACAATTTGGACACATTTGTTTTTGCACTATTTTAAAAATACATGTTTAAAGAAACTTGAGTGCTCTATGTGTATATAAACTGAACACGCCAGGGAGTTCTCCTTTCAGGTTTGGGAGTTTGTTTTATAGCGGCGATGACTGCATCTTTCAGGCTTGTGAAATAAATCAACCGACAGTCACGGTTTCCATATTCACTAGAGTTATATATGTCATCTGGTTTAAAGGAGGCATAAATAATATCCTTCCCCTATCTCTGCTCACCTGTCTGAAGTCTGAACCCAACACTCTATTGAGACACTGGGAAGCTACAGGCTGCGATTGGGATTTATGAGGAATTCTTGGCAAGAAACTCAATTTGGAGGGAAAAGAAGACTTAAACCTCCGGTGTTAGTTTAGGCATCCTGATGGGCTTTGGTTTGACCGGTAGTATCATTTCAGCTATGGAATGCATGTAAATCTGAGACAGATTTACAAATATCATGACAGAGATCTTTCTTGCCATTGTATTTTTTACTGTACCACATCAGCTTGAGTGTAACATTGACTTTAACATTCTTGTTTTGATGTTTGTTCTTTTTTATTAAGAACTGGAATTTGTAAAACCACCGGAGCACATCCGTATACCACTCCTTATTACATACAGCTACCTTGAAATGAAGACTTCTGACGATTCTTGTTTGAAAAAATAGCTAATGCTAGGGGTTGGCATTTATCACATCATTTATCATTTGTTGTGATAAAGCTTTGATTTATCATTGGCACGATAAATTTCTATTAAGGATGTTTAAAATCCCGTGAAACTGTCCCTATTGTCAGGATTTATAGTTTTACTGTTTTCTCCACTGTTTGTTCAATGAAAGCATCAATAAATACCAATAAATGTGAAAATGCTGTTATCATGTGCAGTTTAGTGATAAAAATGACATTTATTTATGTTGCTGGTGTCTTAAAGAATTATCATTCAAATGGGAATGTTTTTCAAGCGCAGTATTTGTGTTTGTGGGGCTATAATTGCTGCAACACAGTCAAAGCCATATAGTTACCTAAGAAAAGATGTAATAAATAATAGTTATTGCCACTTTTACTATTATGTGGTTCTCCATAACTAACTATTGATTGTGAAGATGATTTATTGTGCACATGAGACTGGATTTGACAGACAGGAACTTAAACTAGCTTAGTTCTGTTTTGTACTTATGTGTTGAAGCAGTTCTAACATAATATTGTGGTCAAAAGCAGCACTGATACTGTATCTAGCAAAACTAGAACCTACACAAATTCATTAGCAGGAACCAAGAGAATATCATTTGTAACTTTTACAAGTTCTGTTTAAGTGCTAAGAAGAACTCTGAAACCTGACTGAGACTCTTTAAACATCTCATTACTGTTTAGATGGTCACATATTTGATTAGCCCATATTTCATCAGGGATTTTAGATAAGATAGGAAGGTTAGATATAGGTTTTTTATTTAGTGACGCTAAAGAAAAACTCCTTGGCATTGATTA
The DNA here is from genome assembly GCF_001443285.1 of Poecilia latipinna. Taxonomy (NCBI): domain Eukaryota; kingdom Metazoa; phylum Chordata; class Actinopteri; order Cyprinodontiformes; family Poeciliidae; genus Poecilia; species Poecilia latipinna. Next base: position 254,653 of record NW_015113364.1, read on the forward strand.
TTTTACCAATATCAAAGAGTCCACACACATAGATGGACTCTGTTGCTATTTAGGTAAAATCTAAAGGTGATCAGTTGAACTGGATTTTACTTCAGGGTGTCAGACTAAAGGGGCTGAGCACAAATGCAATGTGGTTGCAATGTTACAAATTTCAAAAGGTACAAATATGTTTGCGAGGCGCTTTCTGCGCCGAGTGTAAAGGACAGTTATGAATCAGACAGCAGCAGTGTGTAGCTAGCTGGTGATACATAGAAATCCTGAAGCGCATAAGCAGCAACACTGGTATGCACACATGACCACACACGTACGCATGAGGGCCCACACCAATATTAAATGCCCCCCAACCCCCATCTGGTAAACACTTTCACTCTGCAGACCATTTTGACGTTTGAACTCGCAGTTCTAATTTAGTTTAGCATTAAATTACCCACAATTACCTTTTCAGCGCTGCTCTAGTGCTCCCCTCCCCCCACTCCCTCTCTTCATCATCGACAGCCCCTTGTCACCTCATCCTCTCTGCCCTCTCACTCCATCTCACTTTCCCTTTTCTTCCTTTGTCTGACTCACTTTCCACTTTAAAGAACACACTCTCACGCACGCACACACACACACACACACACACACACACACACACACATGCAGGGCAGCTTAGGCGCCCTTAGGAATAGCTGTCAATCACCCATCAGGCACCCAGGTCAATTTGCTAGGCTGCCAAATGTGTTGTATCAGTGTGCTCCCCGGTGTCAAGAGCCCTCATTATAGGCCAAAGGCTAAACCAAGGAAGTGAATGAGGCTTTCCTCTTCATTATTTTCGGTCCCCCATGACCCCCTAACATTCTTGTCCCCCCCCCGCCCCCCACTACCTGGTCATAACAACACTACAACCTTTAACAACCAGTCTGGTTTAACCCTGTTTACCTGCAGGCCATTGCCCCACTGCTCCCTCATGTGAATCCACTCATGCTGCTAGCTTCTTCTCTTTTTTTATTATCCATTTCTTACTTTGCTACATTTCTTCTGTTTCCTGTTCACGTGCCCTAAGGAGTTTTGGGGGGAATAGAAGAGCGTTTGACAAGCGGCCTTAGAGGAGTCTTCTTTATTTTTCCTCCGTCCCTTCTGCTTGATGCTGATGGTGTTTAATTGTGTGTGAGAGACACCTGTTGATTTTCAGCTGTTAAAATAATATCACCTAGGCAACATTAGATGCAGGGAGAAAACAGCTGGTGGATTTGACTCATGCCTGATCAGAAACTGAAAGCAGGGTACTTCGGTGCAGTCACGCTAAGGATAATATATTTCTCGTATCAATATTTAAAAATTAAATTAGAGCCAAGAAAACAAACATGCAAAGTCATTTTCTCTATATACATGCCGACTAAGTCACTTTGAAATCTAACTTTAAAGGTTCACTTACTCTCCAACCTCTGTTGCTAATCATGTTAGGCACATTAAAAGTACAAATTACAAGTAAAAGGTGCCAAAGAAGCCTTATAATTTCAACTCAATGGTCTTTGCAGAGTCGTATAACATTGACTGTTTTCTAAAATACAAGGTTCAATTTAGGATTGAACCATGCATTCTTTGTAGTCTTCTTTATAATTGCAATAAGGATTTTGATTTAAAGATTACACAAACCGTCAATCAGAACTTGTCCCTCTTAAATTTTGACTTGGACACAACTGGTGTCTGTTTTTAAATGGTCTTGTTGGAAAAGAAATGCATTCCGGCATCCATTATCTTCGACTTAATCCAGGGTCGGGTCGCGGAGGCAGCAGCCTAAGCAGACAGGTCCAGACTTTCCTCTCACTTGGGATTACCCGTTCCTCTGGGATAGTTCCAAGCTCTTCCAAAGCCAGTCCAAGAAACATAGTCCCTCCAGCGTGTTGCGGATCTTTCTACGGGTCTCCTGCTGATGGGACATGCCTGAAATGCCTCGCTGGGAATGTGTCCAGGAGGCATCCTCACCAGATGCCTGAGTCACCTCAACTAGCTCCTCTTGATGATGTGCAGGTGCAGGGGTTCTACTCTGAGTCCCTCTCAGATTATAGTTGATTGGAGAAGCCAACATCTTTCTATGAACTAAATGACACAATTTTTGTGACATTTCTACGTCAATGAGAGGCAAATTTGGCACTTCGGATGAAGTATGGAGGATCCTCAAGAGAGATCTCAGGCAACGGCTTGGATTTGCCGTCTCATTATTTTGGTCAGTACCCAGAGCTCGTAGCCATCGATGAGGGTAGAAAAGTGGATCGACTGGTAGAGTCAGAGTTCTGTCTTTTGGGCTCAGCTCTCTCTTCACCACAAGAAATCGGTACAGTTGTCTCATCAAAGCGGAAGCCGCGCCAACCCACCTGTCGATCCACTTTTCCCACCTTGGCAAACAAGATCCTGAGACTTTGGAGACTTTAGGAGAATTATCTGTGGTAAGCAGAAGTCACTAGAAAAGTTCAAGGACTTTTTTTAATTGATATAGTCTGAATTGCACTTGGCTAATTTCATGACCACCAGGTGAGGGCCTCAGTAAGTTTGAGGTAAAATAAAATCGCCAATCCATTTGCAGCTGGTCAGCTTCTTGTGCATGAGACGCCACTGGGTAACAATTCATATAAATGAAACATCAACTGCTGCAAGTTCTGCTGTACAAGTAACAGTCTGGGAAAGGAGATGAAATATTCAATGTTCTGACCTGGGTTTGTTTTCTCTCCCCTATCACTATCGGTGGGATCAGTAAATCCACCCCGCAGCATGTGGAGCACCTTGTTGTTGGCAAGATAGCATGACGGTGGAATCACATTGGCAGCAGAAATATTGTTCTCCTCATTATTAATTCACAAATCAATTAACTGCCGTTGGAGCATCTGTCTGAGGAATCGCCTGTAATTACGCTGTAAGGTGCGACAGAGCCCCTCCTCCGTTATCTGTCTTCTTGCCTGCCTGCGTATTGGTCAGGCAGGCCAATGTGAGCTTAGATGGCTCTCCTGCACATTAGCCTAATGCAGTTAAACTAATTATTGATCCCAGTCTTGACTCTGTGCAATTCGCAGCTCAGATAGAGCTCTGAGAGACATAGAAGGCCCTGATTTGTGGGGAGATTAGGAGAAAGGAGTAAAAGCTTTTGCTGAAGGACAACAGTAACTTCAAAGCTTTGTTTATTTTTCTTCTTCTTCTTCTTTTTTTTTAACTTCGGCGGGCTGTTAGTATGGCAGAGTTTTATATAATGCAGGACATACATGTATAGAGAAGAGTAAACAAGGTTATCTGGAGACCTTGATGGCTTTACCTCACCCACACAAAGGCCCTACTGTTTGTTTGCTCATCTTATCAGAAGGCAAATGAATCACAAACAGCATCTGTGCGCGTATTAAATATCGACCTTGGTCTGGACTCGGTAACAACCTGTGGCTACCGTTGCTCTTGGTAAATGCCATTTTAATTCTAAATGCAGCTAAAGTTACACTTGCACAAGAGCAACGTTGTAGACTTGCAGTATACAACAAAATACTAGGCACTCTAAACAATGATTTAAGCATCTAGTTATGCAGTTTTAAAAGTTTTTATTGTTGCATATTTTATATAAAATAACAAACCTTGCATACCTCAGTGTTGTTAATTACGTTAGCTTAGATACATTAGCTTCATGGTTTACCATTTTAAAGTTCTACTTCACTTTATTACTATGTAATGAGCTAACGATTTCCTAAAACAAATTGATATGTTCATCATGATCTTAGAATATTTTACTTATTTTCACATATTGGCCATATTAATTTGGCAAAATGTTTTGAATTTCTTTTATTCATTTAATTTTCTGCTTCCATTATCACGAAAGCTAAAACAAAATATAAACAAGTGGAAAATAAAAGAGTTTAATTTTAAATAACTAAACAGTAGCTTAAGCAGCTTGAAAAAGAATCATGTAAAATTTTAAATACATAAAGCTTGTGCAAGCAAAAGTACAACTCAATGTAATTTTTTTCATTTCAATTGCATTTCAGATTCAGATGTGACAGTGATTTTTACTCAAATCTTGCAAGATTTTAAAGAGATCCCCTACAACCGACAAATGATGCAACAAAGAATGAAAAATTATCTTATTTCACTTATTTTTCTACACTTTTTATTTTCATTGATTTTACTTTTCCTGTTTTTCTTTGGTTTTATTGAATTAATTCCATTTTAACGTTTTAACATTGATCCCTGTGAAACTGAATTAAAACAAACATTCGTACACTTGTTTTTGGCACTATGACAACCAAGAGGTAACTGTGCATGCATAGCAGCAGCCTTGTGTGTGTGTGTGTTTGTGTGTGTGTGTGTGTGTGCCCGTGTGTGCATGCGTGTGTGTGTGTGTGTGAGAGAATGTCAAGTAGCTTAAGCCAAAGCTCATTGGTCTTAGCCTCCTCCTCCGTTCCCGCCAGTGTTGAGCTAACCAGCACTGCATGTAAAGCCTGCCCCTCACGGATAAGCCTCATTCAGTCCGACACATGGTGCTTGACCACGATGGGAAGAGAACAAAACAGGAAGTGTGGTGGGAGAGAGTCAAAGAGTAGAGAGCATTCTTCAAGCAGTTAGGAGGCATGCTAATCCTCACCCCCCTGCCAGGTGCTGAGAGAGGAGATAACTTGGGAGACAATGGCAATGAACAGGCCTCTCCATATGGTCCTAAGTGTGTATATGTGTGTGTGCAATTGTGTGCGAAAGCTGTTAAGCAGCCGTGGGGTGGCCAGGCCGAGTGACTGACAGGATGGATGTAGGGATGTGGAGGGAGGAGGGGGGCGAGAGGGACTGGCATTGAGAGGACTAACAGGAGTCAGCCAGAGGGAGGGTGAGGCCTTTGTCTTTGTTTTTACAGGCCTAAACAGGGATTAGTGGCTCGCTGACACTTTCTGTCATTCGCCGCACGGCGACGGCTGCTCCGAGAGGCCTCAGCTCAGTGAGAGTGACTGAGGAGAAAGTGGCCCACCATGGCTCAAAGCCACGCTGACTGATTTGCATCAAAGAGCTTCACTGGACTGAGCCTGTCAGCTGTTCTTAGAGAGTACCACCCGGTTTATGTTTGTATCAATATAAGGTAAAACAGAAGTTTGTCATATGTTTGGACTTTATTGCTTTAATTCTGATTAATTGATTACATACATTTTAACGCAAACAGCAGCGTTAAAATTAATTTCTTCTTCTTCAAAAAAAAAAAACAATCCAAAAGACGATTGTTGTGCTAAAACAGGGTTTGCCCTCAGAAAACCTGCTAATCCCAACAGTAACCCTGGTGGACAGGTCTGCCCACCAGCGCCCCACTGTGTTTTTGTATTAAAAATGTGAAAAGTTCTAGAAATTCAGCGGTGCATGAGCAGGCATCCTAATTTGACATAATAGGTAGTGAGGACAACGGGCAGGTGCAGAAATGGCGCAAATTCAGTACATCAGCTATAAACCTCGCCTAATAACATCTCAATGCTAAACATGTTGCAGGAGCGCAGACCTGCCCAAACCTAACATCAACGTCCTCAGTACACGTTTCTAAAGAAGTATTTTTTTCAGAAATGATTAGAGCTTCCTGAAACACATGAAAGCTGTTTAGGCATAATAACAATTTGCACCAATCTGATGGCTGAATAACTTAAATAACAGATAAAAACCAACAAATATTTTGTCTTACTGAGCTCATGTTCATTTATCCAATAGTTTAGCAGAAAAATAGTTTTTGAATTGAAAGCATTGCTTATTTTGTAAATAAATTTTTAAAATTAAATTTTGATTATTTACACACTCTTTAGTTTAACACACGTCACAGACACCATTTACTTGTTTTTGTTTTTCTTTGTTGGTAACATGTAAAGGGAAGATCTTGCATTTTGAATTGTGTCTCAACAGGTAAGATCATGTTTTTTATGTATACATATACATACATACACACATAACACTGCTAATTCTATTAGTGTCTTGATTGTGTGGTTGAGCTATTCTGTTCATTTAATATTTCAAACAATAAGGCATTTAATACGTTGATAGATGCGTCTCCTCTTTGTTTCCTTTTAATAGGCTTGAAGGTTGATAAGATCCACTAATTTCCCATTATCGGATCAGATTGTTGCAATGTTATTAGAGTTTCCTGTGATGGCTGATGAATACATAATTTCACTAACAGTCAGCTGAAACTGTCTTTGGAAGTGTTTAAAACCAATGCTACAATGGCCTGTGAAATTAAAAGTTACAAAGACGTTAGAATCTGAGGTTTTCTTCCAGTTAAGATTGTCTTAGGAAATGCTATATGCTAGCAACAGCTAGGAAAAGTTTTCAGTTACTTGCATCAAAGTTATTTCTAGAAATTTTAGGCTTACAATGTACTTTGTAAGAACTTTCATAATTTGACTTACTTGGTCTGGTGAGACTTCAGCTCACATTAGAGGAATTATCCTTTACCGTGAGCCGCATGGAGACGATTTTAGGTGTCTGTTAAGCTTTTGCCGTTTAAGCTGGATCCAATGTCTTGGGAGAACAGAATCGAGCATTTTTGAAACTGGGTTTGAAACTGTGGATGCATTTTAAAATGTTGGCCTCATGTTTTCGTGTGGCTTTATAAGGTGCATCTGTTTTTAAAAAGAGAAGCGATGTTGTGATGACTTCCTGAAGGCGGAGTTTCGGAAAGAGCAGGAGTTTTTAAAGAGACAGAGGCCCAATTTCAAGGCGATACATTTATTTTGAGTCATATATGATATATATTAAATTTTTATAACAACTTGAGTTAACATAGATACTAGATTGTGCTGTAAAATGGCACTATATGGCTGTAACAGTTTCCTACTGTGTTCACCTTTTAATAAAGTAATAAAGAAAAGCGCCAAAAGGACCTTCTCTCCATGCCTCTGTAAGTACCCACAAAAACTGGCATAATTGTGACTCTGTAGGGGCCTGTCACTTTTTATTCATTTGTAAAACCCTGATGAAGGCGGTGAGCAGCGAGTTTCTCCTGGTACCTATACACCCACACGCAGGCTCTCACATAAGCTGGCTCCCATTGTGAATTCTGTTTCTTCCTTCCACTCTGTGAAAACTTCACATCTCTGTGCAGAACTCAGTGCTCTACCTTTATAAAAGTAAAAAAAAAAAAAAGTCTTCCAGGTAGAGACCACAGAGAATAGTGTCTCTGTGTTTTTTGTTTTGCTTTCCATATTCTTACCTGAATTCCCTTCAAACGTGTCAGATTACAGGGAAGTCTTTTCTTTTTTTTTGCGCTAACCTAGATTTCTCTGTGATGTTTTCCTTTAGCAAACTAATCTTTTTCCTCTTACCTGGAAACACAGCGGCAAGTTGAAGAACTTTTACAAAGTGTTGGGTGGAGGGGGCTCTGCATGCATGAACAAAAAATAAAAAAAGAAAGATGGGAGGGAAGAAAAGACGCAGTAAACTGAGACGGTAAGATTGCAGCAAGAAGAGTGTTGTTTCTTATACACTCCCCCCTCTGTGCGAGAGGGGAGGCGATACGGCGATAAAATGCCACACTGGGCCAGATAGGACATGACACAAACTTGGCTGCCACTTGACAGCCTTTCCACTTTTCACCCACACATCAGATGAATGTTTTTCTTTCTTTCTTTTCCTGTTGTTCTTCAGTTTTTTTTAGCGTCAAACTTAAACAAGCAGAGATTTGCTACAGTTTCCGCACAGACTTTTCACAATCCAAAGTCCTGCTGATAAGATCAAGAATGTAAGACTCCCTGATAGTTTCCCACAGCCCCCTTTGCTTTTCTTCACGCGTTGACAGATGTTTTATTCCACTCTTGAAAAAGTCCCCCCCTCACACCACACTCCTAAACTTTTCCGATTTCTTTTGTTACAACCAGAAACTTTGATGCATTTGATAGATAAACACAAAGTTGTTCATATCTGTGGGAAAAGAATATATATTTTAGGGATTTTCTTTTTTTTTTTTTTGTCTGATAACCAATTGTGCTCAGTCCAAACTTTGTAGATTACCCATGTACTGCAGTTAAGATGGAAGTATTCAAAGGTATTCTCTGCCATTTTTGCACTTTAGAAGACTGAAATTACATTTTTTGAGGGGGAAATTTCTCAACCTCTGTCAGGTTGGATGGTGAATTTCTGTAAAAATCCATTGTTTTTTTTTTGTATCTAAATTTTAAAATCTACATATTTCCTAGGCAATTTTTTTAAATTATTTTTTTAGCTCTGAGTTATTTATTTTTCTACTTTTACATCATATTATAACGTTATTCCTTCATCAAAATCAAATCTGGGTTGTTGATTAAATTTTTCATGAATATTTGAGGAATCTTTGAATCTTTCGTGTCAGACATTTTTGGTTCCCTAAACGCTTCCTCACACAAATCGCCGCCTATTTTCACTAAACTCCCTAGACTCGTGGCAGCAGCAATTAGCCGTTAGCAAACACTTGATGGAAAGCTGCGTGTTTGCTGAGTGAACAGATTGCTTTGACTTCCTGAAGGTGGAGAGTCAGAAAGAGCAGGAGCTTCTTAAAGAGACGGAGACCCAATTTCAAGGTGTCAAATTACAAAGTCTAATTCCTTTTTACTCATTTTTGATATACATGTGTAGAGCAATTTTATAACAACAGACAGTTACATAGTTACTTGATTGTGCTGCAAAATGGCAGTAAATGCCTGGGAAAATACGTAATACTGCCACTTTAAATCTCGATTTTTAATGGAATATCTAAATTATTTTACCTCAAGCTGCAGATTTGTGGGAAACACAAAATCCAAATAACATACTTTGAAATATTAAACTGTAATGTGACAAAATGGGAAATGTTAAGACACCGTAGATGCTGTATGCAAAACCAGCGCCATTTCAGGGGTTTATTTGGTAAACATGTCGCAGTGCAACAAACCACATGTCTTTTAGAAAATTCCTTTTAATATGTTTGTTTAACTCGGAGCCTCAAAAGCTGCCCCTGTGCCTGACTTTATGAGACATCTGACCATGCCTGACATGTGAATCCTCCCACTGTATCAGAACAGAGGATGCAATATTGCTATGGTCAAAGCTGGCTTTGTTGGGGCCGCATCAGAACGGAGTCTGAATGGAGACCGTCAGACGAGGGAGTCCAGAGGTTTCGGTGGTCATGGAAGTCCTCAGGACATGATGGAGATAAGCTAACAAACACCGCCTTGTCCCTGTGGGAAGAGCAGCTTACAGCATGGAAACAAGCTCGAGGCGCCCTATGATGTGTGCTAGTTTGTTTTTGCAAAACTAGCTCACAAGTAAGCGGCAGACCAAATTAGCTGTTGACAAGCTACTGCTTTGAAGAACTAGCTGCAGCTTGTTGATGCTGAAATATAAGGAGGGAAATGAAAAATACTGGAGACGCACCAATCCAATATTCATATCTGTATTACTCCAAACACTGAAAAACATTCTATATCAGGTATCAGTAGCAATGTACCCTATCCATAAGGGCAGATCTTTTCTATCTAATTCTATGCTTTGTGCTCTGTGTAATGTCATGTCATTTTACATTATGTTTGGAATTCTGCACCTTCTAAACAATTGGAAGAAGCTTTGTTCCAGTTTATTTTTATATGTTTGTCAACCTATTGTTTTCATTTGTTTCAGTTTCTTTATTATTTTTTCCATTGGCTGTTCTACCCCTGACTGTGCTGACAGAACAATTTAAAGTTGTGTTGTTTTTACGTTTGACCAAGCTAAGCTAGCTTGGGAAGCTGTTGGTGTATTTAAATGTGCTGTACTGGTGCAGAGGTATCAAATAAATTTATAGTTCAGCACATCTATGTCTGCCTTAAAAAAAAAAAGAAAGTCAGTTCAGCAGTGTTTTTCTGTATCGGATTGGTATTGGCCGATACTAAACCTCAGATATCGGTATTGGAAGTAAAAAAAGTGGATCAGTGCGCCTCTCAAAAATACTGTTGCAATCACTTAAAAAATTATCTGCAATGGTTCCTCATTTTATAAAATTGTTCCTTATTAACAAAAAACACTCTGTTGCTCCTATGTTTGGATTAATTGCCACGTTTGCTCTTCATGGTACTATTTTTCTGGTACAATTTTATTTATATTTTCTGTTTAGGATCTTTTTTGTTGTTGTTTTTTTTTTATTTTTTTATTTAACAGCGTCTGCTTTCTATTCCGAGGAGATGCCAGTCATAAATATTGATGATTAACCTCTTGCATTTCAATATTTCTCCCTCTCTCTGTGTTCCGCGCCAAGATGTTTAAGAATATCTGCAGGATATAAATCCCGACCCCGGTTGGGTATGCGACAGATAGCAGGGATGTTCCCTCTGCATTCTCTTCGTTGCTCCTACAAAGTGTTTTTCTTTTCTTTCTTTTCCCCCAACTCGCGGTTCCTCTAGCCTGGCACTTCTCCTCAGTTGTTTTGATCTTAGGTGACAAGTGAGGGCTTTTTGCAGACGGGTGAAGAAGCAGGCGGCGTGGCGCGCCGAAAAAGGGGCTTTGATAGTTGAAATTAATGAGGCTGGATATGTTTGGCTCTGCTCATTATGCCTACACATAGATCCCGAGCCCTGGGGGCCCCCGGAGTTCTGCTTCTCGTCGGCGGGCCGTGATCTTTCCGTCTCCTGATTTAGAGCCTCCTCTACTCTTTCTCTTTTCCCTGTTTGCAACTTTTTTCTTTCCTCCCGTCTTTGTTCGTTTTTTTTTTTTTTCCTCCTCCCCACCCACGCGTCGCCCCAACTCTCTAACATCCCGTTTTGTGTGTGCGAGAAGCTAAAAGATAATATAATCAGCATGGTGAGAACTGTAAGTGTGTGGTGTCAGGCTCACTAGATGCTTCAAAGCCACCTTAACATTCCACTTGAGGCCTGACTGCATGTGGCTGGAGGAAGGTAAAGGGGCGGAGCGGCTCTAAACTTTTCCTCTCTCTCTGTCAAAAGAAGCTATCGGCGGCTTCGGAAATGTTCGTTTTGTTCGCCTTTGAGGATATGAGTGTGTGTTTGTGTTCCAATTAGAGGTAAGACTACCTCTTAATTGATGCACACAAGATCCAATCCTCCAGCTCCCTGCCAGAGAGCAAAAAAACTGCTGGCCGACATTGACTGCCTTCAGTTTTAGTTGTCAAGTTGTCAGCATAACAAGTTAAATCTTAGATGTATGCATAATAATTATAAAAGAAAAATGGATGCAGTGCTTTGCTTGTAATTGTCAACACTACGACAACTAGATAATAAGGTCAGGAAAAAAACAAGGGAGAGGGAAGTAGGATAGTTATGCTAGCTTGACTTTGATAACCTTAATATGTAGATATGCTGTGGAATTTGGTGTGTTTCTGTTCAGTTAAAAAAAGGGCCCACTCACCTACTTTCTGACAGATCATCAGTAGAGCAGGTGCTTAAATTAGCTAACCAACCAATGCTGTGTTCAAACAATCACCTAATAATTATTAATAATCACAAAATAAATATGAAACTTGAAAACAAAAAACAGAATGTCCTGTTCTTGTTTTTTTGGTGTTTTGATACATTCTGTCAGCAATTCTGATACATTAGTGGAGCTGTTTTCAGCCAATTTCCATGGCAACGGGTTTGTGTGCAGTGCAGATGATGCAGAGAACGAGAAAAAGGAATAAAACCAATAGTTTTCAGTTCTTCAATGGTTTTTCTGGGTTATTGATAAATATGTCTTCAGGTTTCATTTTGTTCATGGAATTGTTCTGACGCAACAATTAAAATCATCTCTTGCCCTGTATCACTGTGCACGTGTTATATCTACGTTTAAAACAATAACATGCTACATATCTACATGCAAGACTTAATTCCTTCCACATTGAAACTTTACGGAAGCAGCCGCCGTGCGCGCACATTTAGGTTGCTGATTGGTGGTTTGCGCGTGTCGAGGGGTTGATGGGCTTGAGGTTTGGTCTGGAGATAAGGGGAACATCTGTTAGCCTGTCTTTATCTCTGGCACAGCTCCTGGCAAACCAAACTAAGAAACCCCATCTAATCAGAGCAGACAGAGAGTCAGAGAGGAGGTTAGCATGGCTGCCAGCCCTGTCCTGCCTCAGACCTGGCGCCAGGACACACACACAAACAGACGCATACACACGCAGAGAGACGCCATGTTCAGACAAAACAGATTTTATTTGTTGCCACCTTTTCACTTTGGCTCATTTTAGCTGTCTGTTTCACCAAATGGTAGCTTTTTGTCTTTATGTTGTTCTCCATTAAGTGGCATCTGGTCACTCCTCAACATTTAATGTTACATTTTACAGTGTCTATCCGCCCAGCTACTGTTAGGTTCTGTGTTTTCTGTACAGTTATTTTTGAGGTTTTCTGTGTTTAGTCCTGTTCCTGTCTTCACTGTTGATTGTTTCCCAGGTGTGTCTTATTCCCTGATTACCCTCCCTGCGTATTTAAGTCCACCTGTTGTCTTTGTCTCTTGTCGGGTCCTTGTCTAATAGTTTGTCTGCCGGCACAGTTGAACTGTTAAATCCTGTGTCGGCATTAGCTCGTTGCGTCAGTCTTTGTTGAATTCAGTTGCTACCGGTGCTGAGCCTCTCTGTTTCCGCTCTGCCGTGCTGCCTGAGATCTGGACTGTTTTTGAGCTATTTTCTTGATTAAATTAATCATCATCTTCATCTGGGTCTCCTGCGTTCATTCTCACCACCACCGACCAAACCCCCTGACAGCTACCACTGCATGTAATGATCAGATTTCTACTTTTGTATTTAGCCTGCTCACTTGATCCAGATCAACCAGTGCGGTCCATCTGTTTCTAATTTGTTCTCAGTAAAAATGTTCTGCAAAAACCTCCCAAAGTTTGTTAGCAGACGTTGGTGAGCAAATAGCCCCAGTTCAGCTTATTTATGTAGTGCCAATTCTGTAAACATTGTCAAAAGGAACTGGACAAAAAAAAAAGTAAATTCTATCCAATCATCCAAAGTTGAAAGATGGTATTGAAGCTGTAGAAAACTGTGGACTTAATCCGAAAGCTTAAAGTCCCTCCCTGTTGCTCAGAAGGCTGGAAATAGGCAGTTTTTCTGTAACATTAGCTAGTTTCTCCACTGTTAAGGAAGCTGCAACACATTGGCCATCTTAAACTTGAATGACAGTACCTACTGTGTATGGGAAGGGTGTGAGGAGCGCAGACACGAGGTTGATTGACTGCAATAAGACCCTCCTCCTGCCTTAGATTGGTTGTATCTGGCTGGGAGCGGCAATGGGACCACAGAGAGGAAACAAAGGAACTAAATTTTTTTCCCACAGATCTTTTTGATACTGTTATACAGTCATGACATAGTGACAGTTTTAGCAAATGTGCAAAGCATATTTACTAAAAAAATAAAATAAAAGTAACCCACTGAAGCTTTAACTTAGAGATCCGCTGATGAGGTGGGAAAATTTGTCGACAAGACAACTTTTAGTTCCCCCTCACAGAGCACCCCTTAGCCACAAATTCTCCAATTAGCTCCTTCAAACTAGCCAGCATCAATTAGCAAACACCTGCTGGAACTGCGCATCTGCTGAGCTCATTATGCGAGCTGCTTCTCAGTGCAACGCTGGTAAAAAGGTTAAAGTGTTCATAAAGTATTGCTGTTGTGATGACTTCCTGAAGGGGGAGTTTCAGAAAGAGCAGGAGTCTCTTAAAGAGACAGAGGCCCAATGTCAGGGCGTTAAATTACGAAGTCAAATTTCTTTTAAGTCATATTTGATATATTTACAGCATTTCTATAACAACTGAAGGTAACATAGGTACTTAATTGTGCTATAAAATTTCCTGGAAAACACATAATACTGCCCCTTTAACCTGACCGCCTGTGGAAAAATTTCAGGGTAATGACTGCTCCTATGAGTTGCCTCAAATAATATTTTTCTTTGCTAAGAAAAATGCAACTTTATAGTTTCTTTTTCATCTTTCAGAAATCAGGATTGTGTCAGACACGGCCAACTTTCCAAAGTCAAACACAATAACACGGCTGTTGACACGAATTGGCTGATATTGACTGCCAGGTGGTCTCCCTGTGAATCCACATCGATTTATGTTATTCCCATCTTCTAGATTATTTTATTTGGAGGCGTTTTTGTGTGTGTTTGTGCGACCGTCCGTGCGCCTGTGTGTGTGTTTGTGGGTTTCGGGTAACCAGCAGTGACACGGACCTGCTGCGCCGTATGGATCTGATCGCTGGGAGGTCTAATAAATGTGGGTGGGACTTGTCACCATGCGCCTCCTTGCATCCCGCTGGCGATCATGAGAGTCGACAGGTGTGTGCAGCTACGGCAGCTCCCTGGGGAACGGCGTGCAGCAGGAGCCTGCAGGCACACACACGCGCACACACACTTGCACAAACTCCAGGTTTTGGTCAAAAGTGCATTATTTTATGCCCTTCTCCACAGCTGAGCCAGTACAGCAACATGCTTTTGAAGCAAAAAGCAGCAGGAGGTTTGAATAGTACCTTTGGTTGATTTGGAAAAAAAAAAAAAAGCCATGATAAGCAAAACAATTATAAGATATTCATATCACTTAAACTTTCTTACATTCTGCCACTTTGCAGTCACAAACTTTAATGTGTTTCATTGGTAGAGATACACAAAGGAGTGAATAATCATGAGGTGGAATTGAACTGTGGCGTATATTTGTATTCAGAACTTAAAATAACTTTTTATCTGCTGCTGGTTACTTTGAAACGGTTAGATCAGCTGAGACAGACGTTTCTGCTCCTGTGGCAGTAAAACAAGAGCTGCTTTTTAGTCATAATCAATTGAATTTTGACCAACATATTTGATGTGTGTTGATGATTCTGATGATGGTTCTCGAGAAAATGTAATGTTTGTTACTGGCTTCTCAGTTTGTGCGTGTATGTTTTTATTTTTAGGTTTTTTTTATGATGTAAAACTGCCTTGTCGCTGAAATGTGCTAAACAACTTGATTTACTGATTGGTTGATTTGATTAAAGCTCAGGTGGACAGTGAACAACAGTCAGAAGTCTAAGTCTTTACTAAAATTTTAATTTTGGTCTGGACTTTGACTGGGCCGCTGACCCCAGCCATCCCTTTCTTACAGAATCGCTCTGCATTTTTGTTCCTTGCACATTTTATCTGTCCTCATCACTTTCCTTGTGCCTGCCAAATTAAAAGCATTCATGCAATGAGATGCTGCTGTAGCCATGCGTCGCCACGGGAACTATGTGCAGTTAGTTTTCCTTCAAACATATTGTTTTGTATGTAGGCCAAAGCATCAGCTTATGGTCTCATCTGACCACATCACAACGTCTCACAAATGGTTTGTGGCAAAATTTAATCAGTACATCTCCTTAATTTTTTATTTTTTTTAGTTATCTCTAAAGCTTTATAGCTATATAACTTTTTGCTATGATGCCTGGTTTATCTGTTAGGATAGTTAACCAAGTTTTAGGGTCGTAGGTTTTTGTGATCTTCAAAGCCAAAATTATTGTTTAAAATTCGTAAATCTGCTTTAAAATTCTCAACAACTTTATCCCAGACCTGTCATTTTTCTCAGTCTTCATGATGCCGTTTACTCACTAATGTTCTCTAACAAACCCCCAGAAGTCTTTTGCAGAATATACTGACATTAAATGATTAAACTCATGGATAACTTAATGTGGTAATCAGGAGACTTTTAAAGATAGTCGACTCCACTGGTACAATAACCATATGCCAAACTTTTCAGGGTTTTTTATATGTAGCACATTTTTTTTCTGCACCATTGTTTATTTTGCTTGAAGAAATAAACAACATTGCAGGTTAGAAACATAGTAAAAGTTGAGTTTCTGTTTTTCTTCAATGATGAATAACGTAACAAGTTTTGTGTTCTGTGTTGATGGAGAGTTTTCTTTCCTTTCTCTCTTTGTTACTTTTATTTCTCCTTTTCTTACCTTTTTCTCTTTCTTCCTGTCCTTTCTCTTTTTCTTCCTTTCTCTGTTACTCCCTTTTTCTTTTCTGTACCACTTTGCTGTCCCACATAAAATGTCAGTAAAATAAATTGAAGTCTGTGCTTGTAATGGAACAAACTGTGCAATAGTTCAAAGTGAACTTACACTTTATAGATAGACGTTGCGGTTTTTCATTTTATGCAATATTGTTCTTTTGATAAGAGCCTCTGTAAATGCAAAGCTATAACATACACTCCACCAGAAGTGCTGTTTTATCTTCGATTCGGCCTTACGTTTTTTTTTTTTTTAATGTTGTTTTTCTTTTTTATTATTCCTAATAAGCATAAAAGTCCTGGCAACACGAGATAGCATCTTTCATTTGTGTTGACTGCAAGTCAAAGATTATTAATTTTCCCATCTGTAATGAAAATAGATTTGAGCTGGAGGGGCCTTGCATTTGTGGGGGAATTAATTTGCTTGTGTTGGAGAGGTTAGCCAAGTTTTATACTGTGTTTTGCTCTGGAATCACATCTATATCTTCACAGAGGAGTGCATGCTCTGTGGTTTTGGCGTGGTTTTATGGACTGTACTGTGGAGTGGATGAGAAAACGTTTCATTTGCTTCCAGCCTCGACTGTAACTGTACTGACTGGTGCTCCTTATGTTTGGATTAGGACGTCCGTTTTAATTCTATTTTGGATGCCAGAAAACAAATAAAACATTTTATTCCGCTTGTGTGTTTTGTTAGCTGACACACGGATGGAGATTTCCAACCATGGGCCACTGAGTCATTTTCTCACTTCCCCAAAAAGTCAAAAGTCACACACCAACCTTTTCATATAATGACTTAATTAAAGCAATTTTCTTTTTTTTTCTTTTCTTTTTTTTTGATTCCCACCATGCCAGCTCTCACGCTGGGTGACCTTTGACTCGTCTCCCCTCCACGCCCGCCTCCTCTGGTATGCTGAGTTTTAACATGTGTCACTTCTCCTGCAGCGCGTTCCCATGGCCCGCTTGGATAAACGCCCATCTGAAGCCCGGCTTGTCTGGAGAAATTATGGCTTCACATGTCATCTCGGAGAAAAGCCAGAAGCCTGTTTGTTTACTCACGTGTCATTCAAAGTGTGGCTTTAAAAGACAGACACTTTCCCCCGTTTTTTTTTTTTTCTCTTTTTTTACAAACACTCGGGGATTAGAGAGATTTAGAACAGGAGCGCCTTTTTAGTGACTTAAGGGGAAACGAAGTGTGAGGAGAGGCTGCGGCAGACGCGGCAGAGACGGCGGGTAAATGAGAAGATAAACAGGCCTCCTTTTTTCCCTCATACTTTGTTTCTTCTCTCCTTGTCTTACTAAAATATGCACTACATGGGTAAGAAAGGTGCAAAATTAAAGTGCATTTTGTTGAAGATCTGTCACATCTATGAAATATTTCACTATGTTTTGCTGAGCGAATGTTTATTGGTATGATGGGTGTCTCTGGCTGTGACATCACCACCTCTTTTTTTTATCACATTCAAGGATCAAGAAACAACAGCAATAATTTGTGGACTTTAACAGTGAAAGACGTCTCCGACATCCTCCAGACTTACTGGTGCACCATGGTAGTTTGTTTTGTCTTCTGTGTATTTTGAATTCCCCTTTCCTGTTTCTGTCACCTTACTTTCTGACTGGTTTTATGTCAAGTTCAACAGGCTGTGTTGACGTTTGTCCTCGGAGGACGCCACACGTACTGCGATAATGGGCCAAGTCAACCCAACATGTTGAATATCCCCGATTTTATATCCCTCTTAAAATAATCTTTAGACGAATTCTGATAATCGGGGTGTACTTAAGATTGCTGGAAGAGGGAAATCTGCACAAAAATCTACATAAAAATCTTGCCATGTGAAGGAGGCATTAGGCCACATATTTTCCTGTGCCATTTAAACACAATGTAATAATCAATTTGGGTGTAAGGACCTCCTATTTTCTTGAGGATGGAGATATTTCCTTCCTCAGTGCAGTACTTGGTTTCAAGTGGCCATCATCAAAGTGACCCAGGAGGTAGATTGCACCTTGTTTTATAAACTCCTTAAGTTTGTATGCACCTTTTTTTTTTCTTAGGATTGCCATTTTTTCAATTACATTTACCATGTTTTTCTACCTCTTCTGTCAGCTTACTTTTTTTTTACATCACTTGTACTTTTGCACCACTTTAGCTTTTCTGTTTTTCCAAAGTGTGCTGGTGAACCAACTGGCGTTCAGATGAGCACAGGGAGGGGTCTTGCTCCTCAAATCCGCCACTTCTTGGCAGGGTGCTGCGCATAATGGCAGGAAGCGTACAACACAACACACCTTAAGCCCCGAGGGAGGTTACCTCCTCCTCAGCACCAGCCCATGTAGCTTATGGCTTGGAGTGCAGCAGCAGGGAGCTTGGCCTTTGCTCAGCTGGAGCTTTCTCCTTCCTTCCTTCTGGCACTCATCAGACCATCATTTTTTTCACATTGGATTGAAAACTAGTCCAACACACTGTTAGATATGTTAGATATATGTGTGTGCGTGTGTGTGTGTAACAAAGCAAATTTAAATTTAAAATATGAAATCAATATAGATAGCTCTTTTTTTTTTACAGTGGAAAAGAGGATTCCCTTTTTTGAGATTAGCGATTTCCTTGAGATCATTTCTTGACAGCAAAGCAGCAAAGGCAAGTTGTCTAAGACATTTATCTGACAGTTTGGCCAGCTTGTAAGCACTCTCCACCAACCTGTACTGGTTCATTTCTGCTTTTAGCCTTAGCTGAAAATACAGTGTCAGGGTGTAGTTATACCTCTTTGTTGACTTAACTGATGGATTTCAACATTCAGCAGTGCTGAGCTGTTATAGAAATGCTACATATTTCAAATATGACTGAAAAGAAAACTGACTTTGTAATTTAACGCCTTGAAATTGGGCCTCTGCTCTTTCTGAAACTCCATCTCAGGAAGTCATCACAACATGGCTCCTCTCTTAACCCTTTAACAAGGTTTTTACCAGCATTTCACTGAGAAGTAGCTCCTATAGTCCTCAGCAGATGTGCATTTCCACCCGGTGTTTGCTGATTGTTGCTGACTAGTCTGAAGGAGCTGAATGGAGGCGTCGTGGAGAAGCTCAGAAACTTGGAAACTACATCTCCAAGGAGGAGCTTCGTCCTTGAAGGCAGGGCTAGGTCCACCCAGACATTTTTGCACAGCTGATTGGTTGTTACGATTTGGATTTCTCAGTGTTATCTTCCTGC